>NC_067495.1:61389126-61689126 GCF_947179515.1 Apodemus sylvaticus | reverse complement strand
AGACATTAAGTGACTGAGATGCAGTGAAAAGTTGGAAGCATCGACCAGTTGGAGGTTTAACTGCAGGATTGCTATACTCAGAGAGAATGCACAGATAGTTAAGAGAGAGTGGTCAGAAAATGGAATTATCCTCAATATCCTGGAATGTAAACAGCCTAGGTGTCTATCAATCAATGAACTGATAACGAAATTGTAGTACATATATGCAATTGTTCAACTATAAATGGAAATGAAATTTCAGGAAAGTTGAACTGAAAGTAATTTTACTGTGTGAGGATATCTAGGCCTGAATAGATAATCACGTGTTCTCCCTCATATGCAGACCGTACCTTAGAATTTTTCAACTGGTATGTCTGTGGAGATTAAGAAAAAAAGCTAGGAAAAGGCTGTTACATGTGAAGAGTAAAGAGAAACCTTAAGGAAGGAGATTACCAAGACACTTGTGATATGAAGGCAGAGGAGAGGTGAGGATCAGGAAATAGGGGAAAGGAATGGTATGGAGAGAGTTAACCAAAACTAAGGGTGTGTGAGAAAGCCCTGTGAAAGTCTACCATTTTGAAAGTTAATCAAAATGACTTCACTTATCTTGCATGGGTGGATAATGCTCCTCCCAGAAACCAAATTAAATGAAAGTCTCAGTACCAGGTTTGGGATACCTCCTTATAAGATGTTGGTAAAGAGGGCTATAGAATCCCCCAGAACAATACAAGTTAGTGCCAACATCATTTTTTGCCTGCCAGATCTAGATCATAAGACCCTATTGCTAAAGACATCACACTTGGGTTGTTCTATTTGGCCACCAAATTAAATAGTGAAACAGTCAACTATACCTCACCTGAAATTCAAACTAAGAAGTTGACAAGAAGTCACTACATAAATTTGTAATTCCCTTTAATGTTCATCCCTGCAAAGAGATCAATCACAAAGTTGAAACCAGTCCAAGCTACAGTGAGTTTGAGCCAGCACAAAGAATGTAAGGAGAGCCTTAATGAAAAGGGCGGAGAGCTGGGTGGTAGTAGCAAGCACCTTTAATCCCAGCACTCAGGAGGCAGAGGCAGGTGGATTTCTGAGTTCGAGGCCAGCCTGATCTACAGAGTGAGTTCCAGGACAGCCAGGGCTACACAGAGAAACCTTGTCTGGAAAAACCAAAAACCATTAAAAAAAAGAAGAAGAAGAAGAGAAAGAGGAAGGAAGGGATAATTTATTACTAAAAGATGTTACATTTTGATAAAAGTTGGTCTTTGTTAAGTAATAGTCCAATAAGGCAAATCTTATTCTGGACTGCTTAGCACAAATTTCTATAGTTGAGGTTGCAAGTACCCCGATATCCACTTTGTTGAAGCAAAATTATTTTCTTCTATTAAATTTTCTTATTTTATTAAATTTTCATTTGAGAATTGAAATATGCATATGTGTTTCATCAACTCCACCTTCTATTCTTCCCCGTGAGTTCCCTCTCTTTTTCCCTCCAACTTTATGTGCCTTTATAAATTTATTTTTTGTTACTGAGGATTTCATACATGATTACACTGTATTTTCATCCTTCCCACCCTCTTCCTGCTTCCAACTCCTCCTGTATCTCCAACCACACCCTATCAAATTCATGACCTTTTAGTCATGTGTGTGGTATATGTATGTGTGTGTGTGTGTATAAGTGGGTATGCATGCATGCATGTATAAAACCTAGAGTCTGATGTTGCCCTTATTTGCAGGGAGTTGGAGATGAATCCTTAGGATTGGGGTCTTTTGTCAGAAAGGGAGAGTAAAAAAGCCTGGTCCGTCCTCCTCGTTCCTTAGCAGCCACTGACTTTCTATAGCTCATCACTTGGGGGCTGGGGGCGTATGAAACTTCCTCTATCCATGTTAATGTATAAATTGGTTTTGTCTTTGTAGATTTTATACAGGCAATCATAACTGTTGATTGTTCATGGGAGCTACATTTCTGTCCTACCAGGAAAAAAACCTATCATACAGCTATCATCCCAGTCCTTAGGCTATTACAATCTTTCTGCCACAATTTTTCCCAAGCCTTAAGTTTAGAGGTTGTGATGTTTGATGTCCCATTTAGGGCTGAACACCCACCCCAAAGTCACCTTTCTCTCTGCCTTTTAACCAATTGTAGAACTAATAGTTTACATCTACTAAAAAATTACAAGAGAAGCTTTTGGGGTGAGATGTGAGAGCTTTACTCATTTAAGGTCATAAGGATGCTGAGCATTTAGAAGGCAGTGGAAATCTGTTTCTTTAGTAATATGGTAGTACTAAGTACTCCTTTTGACTTGTATTAGTTACTTTTCTGTTCCTATGATAAAATACCATGACTAAGGTGACTTAAAGAAGGAAGGGTTTATTTAGAGCTTATTGCTCCCAGAGTGATGAGAGTCCATTTTCATCATGAAAGGGAAGGGTAGCAGCAGGCATGCTGTGTGGAACAAGCTGAGAGTTCATAGGTTTTGTTGCCTTTTAAAATTGAAAAACATTTTCATACAATACATTTTGATCACGTTTCCCCCTTTCAACTATTCCCAGATCCTATTCATTCCGTACCCACCCAAATCAATATGCTGTATTTCTCCTCTCTATAAAAACCAAGTAACAAACAAAAAAGAGAAACTTCAAAAATAAACAAATAAGAAAAAACCTGCAAAAACACAAAGTTGGAAACCAAAGTGTATCTGGCAAAAGACTAATAGCTAATAACAACAACAACAACAACAATAATAATAATAGCAAGTGGCTTTTGAAACACCAGAGCCTGCCTCTGGTGATGTATGTCCTCCAGCAAGGCTGCAACTTCTTCAGACAGCATCACCAACAGGAAACCAAGTATTCAATTGCCTAAGGGTGTGGGTAACTTTTTACTCAAATCACCAGATGACCTATTACCTCTCCAGCCATGGGTTCTTGGCTAGGTTTATAGTACTTGGTATGATTTCCCTCCTACTGAGGTGGACTTTCGGTCCAATTAAACAGTTGTTTGTTGCTTCAAGATACAAGTATCACTGTTGCACCATTGCAGATGTCTTGCTGATCCCATTGTGATCCACAGGCTTCATAGCTATGTAAGACTCTTCGTACTCTTGGTAATTTTTTCCTTGGCAGTTTGCATAGCAGTTTTCAACAATATTGCAGGTAGCCCTCAGTCATCTAGCTTCCAGGTCAGTACCAGCTTGATTTCTTCTATTCCTATGGTCCAAAGTGTAGTGTCTGTACTAGTAGGGTCTTTATGTTCCTGTTCTGACAAGAGACCAATTGCAGTAGACGATAGCTTATATTGTTTGATGGGGTCTCTTAGACTCCTTGACCAACAATTGAAGGGAAGTATCCCCTACTTAGCACTGGGGGTTTGTTAATTGTTGACTCTTGTGGGAGCATTATCTTGCCATGTAGAGGTAATTACATTAAAATTGTAATTTTAAGTAAGCCTATAAAATACTTGGTTTCCCTATAGCTTTTTCAAACATCATTTATACTTCCTCCTTCCCTCTCTATACTAACCCTCCAGTTGAGTCTTCCCCAACTTTTCACTTAGCTTCTTCAAAGCACCTGGGTCAACTAGCCACCTTTCTAGAGAGTATCTTCTTGCCATCTTTCCAAATGGTCTCTACTTTCCAATCTTTTATGATTATTCCAGGTTAAACATTCAAACCTAAAGATTCATATCCAAGATCCCCAAATAAGCAAGAGAAAGCATGTGGCATTTGCATATCTAAATCTGAGTCGCTCCTCTCAGTATATTTTCCAGCTATATCTATTTACCTGAAAATTTCATTTCTCTTTACAGCAGAATAGGAATCCATTGTGTATATGTCTTATATTCCATTATCCATTGATCAGATGATGAATATCTAGTCTGTTTCCGTTTCCTGGCTATTGTAAATAAAGCTGCAATAACCATAGATGTGCAAGTATCTCTGTAGTAGGCCATAGGAGTTTTTGGAAGTATGCTGAGGAGTTGTGCAGCTAAACAATGGCAAATCTGTTTCTAGTTTTTTTGAGGAACTACCACACCGATTTCCATAGTGACTTCACCAGTTTGCAGTTTAAAAATCTTAAAACCCTTTAGAGCAGTTTATGACAGGATGAAATTGTTGTAATTATTAGTAATGGAATCAAATTTAAGCTATTGAGAGGCTAGAATGTTAGGAAGATCATCCATCTATGCATTGAAAATACTGAGAGATGAGGGAGAAGGGGGGAGTTGGATAAAATAAGCAGTAGTGAATGCACCAATAAATGAGAAGAAATTACCTAGGAACCATAGAAACAAGGGAAATAGTGACCATGGCAACAATAAAGGATATAGGAACCATGGCAACAATAAAGGTTATAGAGACCATGACAGCAGTAAGAAATATAGAAATCATGATGATAAAAAAGGGATATAGTTTGAGGACAAGAAATTTAAAGTGGTGGTTTTTAGGCAAGAAATGGGGAGAATAATACAAAAATAGAACTGAAAAATGAAGGCACATACTCCACCTCTACCTCCAAGGTAGGAAGGTAATGAAAGTAAAACCAACTGGCACTTGTGAAGTTTCCCATGTAAGCAGTATCCTTGGATGAAACCTACATTTCTACTGCAGGAAACTTTTAGAGAAGAGATCTCTAAAAGTTTAGAGATCTTTCTGATAATGTACCTAACTTAAATGTGTATGATGAAAGGGCTGGAGGAGCTGGGAGAAATGAGAAAAGGGCATAAAGGGGGGATATATAGAGCCTTTTAAGGTATTGGCATTACTGGAAATGAGGGAATTCAACAATTTGTGGTTCATTAAAAAAACAAGGATAAGGAAACTTAGCAAGTCTGTGCTTGTGGCTGGGAAACTGTGAGTTTCTTTTTCTTTTTCATTTTCATTGAAAACAGATTGCATAGTTTGTTCTCATCACCATTTTCCCTCCCCCTATTTCTCCCAGTTCCTTTCTACCTCCCCTCACACCTGGATCCACACCTTTTTTTACTCTCCTTAGAAAAGAGGCATATTACTGTCTGTGTTATATGGTCTAGCTGTGCTGCCTTGTCTGGCCTCAGTGGGAGAGGTGGTGCCTAGCCTCACAGAGACTTGAAGTGCCAGGGGCCCTCACCTACTCAGAGGAGAGTTACTTACTGTAGATATGACAGGGGCTTCCAGAAGGTGTGATTGGAGAAGGCTCTGAAGCAAAAGTAGAGATTACTTACCAATGCAGAATACTTTTGTGAAGTAAAATGTGATAAATGCTAATGAAAGGCACCTCTATGATAAGCAGACGCATAAATGTTCAGGATGCATTTAATAATTAAGGAACAAAAGCAGTTACTTTGGGTGGAATAAATGGGTACGATATGAGCCCAAATCTATGTATGAGCCATTAGTGCTAACAAACAAAAAACACAGAAGATACATGGGGGTGTGTGCAGGATAACTGAAAGAACAAAAATAAATTTAAAAGAGTGACCTATGTTTAAAAACAAGAAAACAGACATCTAAGAAATAATAAAAAACACAATACAATAAAATAAAACAAAAATAAACAAATTGAGACAGGACAAAAGAAACAGAATAGAAAGAGCCAAAGAATGAACACAAGAAAAACAGTTTTCTAAGGATAAAATGGACCTGTTTCCTTATGTCAGTGAATTATAGTTTTCATTCTGCAGTATTAGATAGTTCTAAAAAATGAATATATTTCTTTGTAATAGACAGGCATATAGACAACGTGTACCGAGCATTACTTTCTTTACAGATGTATGAAATTTAACATACTATGTTTGTTCCTTTTAGAATGGACAACAGTTTGTGGCAGAAAAAGGATTGGAATATTTATTTCAACTTTCAAAAGACCCAAAAGAAGTACTCGGAGCTTTAAAGTAAGAAATTCATGATTTGTGGACATGTAAAAATTTCTTTGCTCTTCTTATTTTTAATTTGTAAATTGCCAAGACAGTGCTGATGATATCAAAGCCTATAATTAAGAACCAGTTTTTTAAAAAAAGATGCTCAGGTCAGCCTCCCCTTCAGCTACTTCAGTTCTTCTCCTAGTTCAACCATAGGGCTTTCCAACTTCAGTCCAATCGTTTACTCACCCTGCTTTCTTAGAGAACCTAGGACCACCAGCCCAGGGGTGGCATCACCCATAATAGGCTGCTCCTTCCCCCATCATCACTAATTAAGAAAATGCCTTCTAGCCAGATCTTATAGAGGCATCTTCTCAGTTGTGCTTCTTCTTTTCAGACAACTCTAGATTTTGTATCAAATTGGCTGGTACTCTACCATTAAGCTGCATTCTCACCCCTAAAAATCATATTCTCTGTTGCTTTCTTACACAGGTGTCTCATTCGAATTATTATTCCACAAGTTTTTCATATGCCAGAATCTCAAAATAAGTAAGTTATTTCAAGAGAAATGATATATTTACCATTAGAAAAATTAATGTAGGTTAAATTGGAAACCTTACATTTAAAGATACATTGTGTAGTAGATGAAACTAATATAGATTTTGAACCACTCTTCCTTGATTCATATTATATATAATTATTTATGAGATATGTAGCTTACATAACTTTATTATCATTTCTTTCCTTCAGTTTTTCTGTCTGTAAAATGGAAATACCAATGTATCTCTCATGGAGTTTCTGTAATTGCTCTGTGAATTAATATGTATAAAAGGTAAAAAAATGCAACCCTTTGGGAAATCATTCTGTAAGTGAATATACACAAAGAGTAGTTAGCAGTACATAAGGCCTCAAATTTTACATATGATCTGATTATTTTATTGTATCTATTCCCTTTTAACGGTAAAGTCAATAGAAACTCACAAAGAAAAAATGATGTAGTGAACTGTTGTTGGGTCTTCTTCTCTATTATCTTAGCTAGGATCATAGAAACACATTTCTTCTCACAATTGCCATGGTATAAGATATAAAGAACTTGACTATTCAGGGAAGGATTTTGTTACCAATTTTTCATTCATAAAATCCACTACTTCCTGATGAATTGAGAGAAGACTCTTCTCAAGCCTTGATTAAATTTAGCTTTCAGGAATTGGTATCTAATTCTGAATTCCATGCTTGGTCAGGAGCTCTGTAATAGACTATGTCTACTGCATGTTTTGTTTCCAATGTTTACAGCTTGTGGCACTATATTATTGACTAAATTTTGGAGAAATATTGATCATTGAGATAACTTGGAATTCTAACTTGTTTTGTTATAGCACCATTTGCTCACGTATAAATTGTGAAATCCACTTTTTTCTTAACAGGCTTTATCAATCAAATAGAAGTGAACTCAATCTAAAGAATACTAGGCACTTAGAATTTGGCCATTCATTTTAGACAGCATGATAGTGGTGATGGTTATATTGTTCTAAAAAATATTATCTATCTCCAGGAGATGCATCATTGGAATAAGTGTGGGTGTAATGATGTGATATCCGGAAACTTTTTCAAAAATAATACTGGATTAATAGTTGCAGATTTACAGTGATGGATGAGTTAATAATTGTGAAACTGGGTTATAGGCAAATGGGAACTAAATAGAACTTGGGTTTTTTTTCTCTAACAATGGGACATCTTTAAAATTATCACCAATAAAATTATTTTTTTATTTTTTAAAGATTTATTTATTTTTATTGTCTTTTATTCGATTTTTTTTAGTTTTTTTGTTTGTTTTGTTTTGATTTTTTATTATTGTTTATATTCTTTGTTTACATTCCAAATGCTTTCCCCTTTCCTGGTTCCCCGCTCCCCATTGGTCTCATAAGCCCTCTTCCCTCCGCCCATTTCCCAATCACCCCCCCCTCCCATTTCCCTGTCCTGGTACTCCCCTATAATGCTGGATCAACTCTTTTCAGAACCAGGGCCCTCTCTTTCCCTCTTCTTGGGTAACATTTGATATGCTAATTATGTCTTGATAATTCAGAGCTTCTGGGCTTAATATCTACTTATCAGTGACTGCATTCCATGTGTGTTCTTTTGTAAATAAGTTACCTCACTCAGCATGATATTTTCCAGTTCCAAACATTTGCCTAAGAATTTTATGAATTCATTGTTTTTAATTGCTGAGTAGTATTCAGTTGTGTAAATATACCACATTTTCTGTATCCATTCCTCCATTGAGGGACATCTGGGTTCTTTCCGGCTTCTGGCTATTATAAATAAGGGTCCTATGAACATAGTGGAGCATGTGTCCTTATTGCATGCTGGGGAATCCTCTGGGTATATGCCCAGGAGAGGTATAGCAGGGTCCTCCGGAAGTGTCATGCCCAGATTTCTGAGGAACCGCCAGACTGATTTCCAAAGTGGTTGTACCATCTTGCAATCCCACCAGCAGTGGAGGAATGTTCCTCTTTCTCCACATCCTCGCCAGCGCCTGCTGTCTCCTGAGTTTTTAACCTTAGCCATTCTGACTGGTGTGAGGTGAAATCTCAGGGTTGTTTTGATTTGCATTTCCTTAATGATTAATGATGTTGAACATTTCTTTTTTAAATTTTTTCTTTTATTTATTTATTTATTCGATATATTTTTATTTACATTTCAAATGGTTTCCCTTTTTTTGGCTCCCCACTCCTTGAAAGTCCCATAATCCCTCTTCCCTCCCCCTATTCCCTCATCCACCCCTTCCCACTTCCCTGTTCTGGTATTCCCCTATACTGCTGCACTGGGTCATTCCAGAACCAGGGACCACTCCTCCGTTCTTCTTGGACATCATTTAATATGTGGATTATGTCTTGGGTATTCCACGTTTCTAGGCTGATACCCACTTATCAGTGAGTGCATACCATGATTGATCTTTTGAGACTGGGTTGCCTCACTTAGTATGATGTTCTCCAGCTCCATCCATTTGTCTAAGAATTTCATGAATTCATTGTTTCTAACGGCTGAATAGTACTCCATTGTGTAAATATACCACATTTTTTTGTATCCATTCCTCCGTTGAGGGATATCTGGGTTCTTTTCAGCTTCTGGCTATTATAAATAGGACTGCTATGAACACAGTGGAGCATGTATCCTTATTGCATGCCAGGGAATCCTCTGGACATATGCCCAGGAGAGATATAGTAGGGTCCTCTGGAAATGTCATGCCCAAATTTCTGAGGAACCGCTAGACTGATTTCCAAAGTGGTTGTACCATCTTGCAATCCCACCAGCAGTGGAGGAGTGTTCCTCTTTCTCCACATCCTCGCCAACACCTGCTGTCACCTGAGTTTTTTTTAATTTTTTAATTTATTTATTTTAAAGGATTAGAACCTTTATTCATGGTAGGCTGTGTGGGATCCATAACTGACTGTTCATATTGCTATTTCTTTTTTTATTCGATATATTTTTTATTTACATTTCAAATTATATCCCCTTTTCTGGCCCCCCACTCCCCCAAAGCCCCCTTCCCTCCCCCTGTTCTCCCACCCACCCCTTCCCACTTCTCTGTTCTGGTTTTGCCCTATACTGCTACACTGAGTCTTTCCAGAACCAGGGGCCACTCCTCTGTTCTTCTTGTACCTCATTTGATGTGTGGATTATGTTTTGGGTATTCCAGTTTTCTAAGTTAATATCTACTTATTAGTGAGTGCATACCATGATTGATCTTTTGAGACTGGGTTACCTCACTTAGTATGATGTTCTCCAGCTCCATCCATTTGCCTAAGAATTTCATGAATTCATTGTCTCTAATGGCTGAATAGTACTCCATTGTGTATATATACCACATTTTTTGCATCCATTCTTCTGTTGAGGGAGACCTGGGTTCTTTCCAGCTTCTGGCTAATATAAATAGGGCTGCAATGAACATAGTGGAGCATGTATCCTTAACCATTCTGCCTGGTGTGAGGGGAAATCTCAGGGTTGTTTTGATTTACATTTCCCTAATGATTAATGATGTTGAACATTTCTTAAGGTGCTTCTCAGCCATCTGAAGTTCTTCATGTGAAAATTCTTTGTTTAGCTCTGTACCCCTTTTTCCCCATTTTTAATAGGGTTATTTGGTTCTCTGGAGTCTAACTTCTTGAGTTCTTTGTATATATTGGATATTAGCCCTCTGTCAGATTTAGGGTGGGTGAATATCCTTTCCCAATCTGTTGGTTGCCATTTTGTCCTTTTGACAGTGTCCTTTGCCTTACAGAAACTTTGTAATTTTATGAGGTCCCATTTGTCAATTCTTGATCTTAAAGCGTAAGCTATTGGTGATCTGTTCAGGAACTTTTCCCCTGTGCCCATGTCCTCAAGGGTTTCCCCCAGTTTCTTTTCTATTAGTTTCTCTGTGTCTGGCTTTATGTGGAGGTCCTTGATCCACTTGGAGTTGAGCTTAGTACATGGAGATAAGAATGGATCAATTCACATTCTTCTGCATGCTGACCTCCAATTGAACCAGCTCCATTTGTTGAAAGGGCTATCTTTTTTCCACTGGATATTTTCAGCACTATGGATGCCTTCAGACATATCAGAAGAGGGCATCGGATCCTATTACTGATGGTTGTGAGCCACCATGTGGTTGCTGGGAATTGAACTCAGAACCTCTGGAAGAGCAGTCTTCTTAACTGCTGAGCCATCTTTCCAGCCCCAATAAAATTATTTCAAGGAGTAGGAAGTAAGGAATTTCAGAACTAAACTTTAATAGCGGCCTTATTGTAAGAGTCCTTTGAAGGCTGGGAGTACTGGTATTTTTCTTTGTATCTCTGGAACCTAGTTTAGCAACTGACATAATTGCCACTCAGTGTATTTAAGATACTGAATATCTGTGTCTTACATTTTTCATTACTGGGATAAAACACCATGACCAACACAACTTATAGAAGTAAGTATCTCTTCAGGGATTAAGATCCAGAGGGTTAGAGTCCATCGTGGCAGAGTGGAGGTTACAGACAGTGAGAGCAGAAGCTGAGAACTCATATCTCAAACCACAAAGAGGGAGCAGAGTACAGTCATAATGGTGTGAGTGCTTTGAAACCTCAGCATTCTCCCCCATTGTCATACTTTCTTCTGAAAGACCACACCACCTAATTCTCCCAGACAACCACCAACTGGGACCAAGTATTCAAATTCTCAAGACTTACGGTAGACATTTCATTCTAATTACTGTAATTACTGTTTTACAAGCCCTTCAATATGGGACTTAAAAATGCTTCATAATCCATATAACTGTAGCACAGAGTCAAACCCCATATGTTAATTCTAATTTGGAAGCAAGTAAAGGAGGAGGATATCATATGAATTAATAATAAATTGTTACACATTAAGCTATATATTATTACTTCCAAAGATGTATAGTAATTCAGAACATCTAGGACTTTTTCCGGTAGAGGTCAGTATTTGATAAAATTCAACAAACTAGTAAAGAAATTTTAAAGCATCTAATTCAATGAGGATATCCAAGAGAATTGGATTTTACTGTGCTGTTCCACTTAGTTTTTACTGTTTGCCTTGGACAATGAGAACATTCTTAATTTTCCTAAGCTACTTTTCTCCTCTGTAAAAGACAACAATTGGATCACAGAGCTTTAAATTCTTTTCTGTTTTAAGATTTCTATTGTTTTAGAATACCAGTATATCCTGTTTGGTTTCTATTGATGTGATGAAACACCATAGCTAACAAGCAGTGTTGGGAGGATAGGGTTGATTTGTATTATGCTTCCATATCATTGTTCATCATTGAAGAAGTCAGGACAGGAACTCAAGCAAGGCAGGGACCTGGAGGCAGGAGATGATGCAGAGGTCATGGAGGAGTGCTGCTTGCTTCTCATGATTTGCTGAGCTTGCTTTCTTATAGAACCCATCACTACCAGCCCAGGGATGGCACCATCCACCATGGTCTGGGCCTTCTCCCATTTATTATGTATTAAGAAAAAGCCTTACAACCTATTCTTATGGGAGGCATTTTCTCAATAGAGTTCCCTCCTTTCAGGTAACTCTGGCTTGTGTCAAGTTGACATAAAAACTATCTAGCACACAGTATCTGTGTAAATGGTGTGCCTAGTTATTTAAAACAGTTTTGATTGTTCTATATAGCCACTGAATTAAATTAGTGAAGTCAACTTTAGCTTAGTTTACATTCAAACTGGTAAAGGTTTTCTAAAAATTGATTATACATAAACTTATAAGACATTTAAGATTTGTCCCCAAGAAAGCACAGGCTGTATTAAATAATACTACTTTCTGAAATGGTCTGGTTTGGGTGTGGGTTTGTGTGTATCTGTGTGTGTGTGTGTGTGTGTGTGAGAGAGAGAGAGAGAGAGAGAGAGAGAGAGAGAGAGAGAGAGAGAGAAGAGAGAGAGAGAGAGAGAGAGAGAGAGAGAGAGAGAGAGAGAGAGAGAGAGAGAGAGATAAGGTCTTGCTCTGTTGCTCAGGCTGGGCTTGAACTCATTATTCTTCTGCTGCAGTTCTCCAGAACTCAAGACTCTAAGTGTAAGTCATCACTCATGCCTAAAGCTACTATTTTCCTATTTCCTATAAATGTCCTTAGTTGAGTTTCCCAGAGCATCCATATTTGTTCCTCTCTTTGAGATAAATGGTCTTCTGTTCAGTGCTCATTTTAGGTTTTTCTTTTGTATTTGAAGTTTTAATTTTTTTACATTTATTAGCATAAAACAGACTTGATATGACAATGTAATTGATTTTATATTAGAATATATATAATAGAAAACTATGTGTTCCATTATGGCATTATGATGCATATACATGACAGACTTGGATCTTCTTCATCTCCTGTTACTCTCTCCTAAAATCCCACTCCTACAGGTTTTAATCTTCCAAAATAGTTACTGTTTTTTGTTTAGTTTTGAGACAAGGTAGTCTTGGCTGGCTAGCATAGAACTGAGTAGTCCATGTTAGCCTTGAAAAGAGATCTACCTGCCTCTGCCTGTGGAGTGCTAGGATTAAAGACATGAACCACTATATCTGGTCAGTTACTGCATTTCCCCACTTATTTTTATTTTAAAATTTTTTCTTAAATATGTTCTTAATTGAAATAGATTACATCACTTTTCTTCCTTATCTTCCCTCCAGCCCCTCCCAAGTACCATGCTTCCAGCTCTCCTATACTCCCACATTTCAAGTTGATAGTCTCCTTTTTATTATGATTATTACACATACACATACATGCATGTGTGTAAGCATGCACAAATATGTATAAGTACAACTTACTGGGTCTGATTGTATTGTTTATGTGTATATGTTTTCAGGGCTGACCACACTCCATTAGATAACCAATAAGGATGCTTATCTCTGGGAGAAGCTTGTAACTTTAATTTTCTCAAATCCTATCTTTAATGATGATTCTTAAACAGTTTAACCTCCCTTATAGCCCACCACCCACCAGAGGTAGTAGAAAAGAAAGGATATGGGGGAAGTGAGCCTGTCTAGAAATGGTTCTTTGGAGCAACTCTGTGCTATGTTGTCTGGAAATTAACAATTCAGTTACACAGGTTAGCAGGCAGCAGCTCAGTCCACTTGCAAACACTTAATGGATACACCAGCAATCCAATTCAGTAGAGTCAGGTTAACAACAGCAGTGACATGTCCTAGCAGAGACAGCCAGGCCTCAGCCTCGGCTCTAGTCAGCAGGAGGGACCCAGGAGATGTTCTCAGCTGTGCCTCTCTCAGGGAAGTGAAAATCAGCAAAGACTCAAGACCCACAAGTGTTGCAGTGTACCACCTAGCTGTACCAGCAAGCCACGCTCTGTCTCTGTCACTCCATGGAGTCCTGTTTATACCCTCCAAACATCACATGTCCCCTACAGGTGTGGCCTCAGCACGGCTCTTATCTCAGCACATGCATCCAATCAGCTGGAGTCCACAGAAGCTGCAACAAATGGCAGTACACAACCAGAGGTTTTTTGGTGTGTTTCTCTCTATGGAGTCCCAGTAAATGTGGCTCAACTATGCAGTGTAAGGCAGACCAGTACATACATGTTGTTAGCAGAGAATCCTTCATCACGTGTTCTTTCACATGCTTGCCTTAGTAGAACATCCTCTCCTGTGTCTGCTTCAGTGAAATATTCCTTAACCACTCAGCCTTAGCCTTTCACACCTGTGTACACTTTAAGGAAACATTCTTTCACATGTTTGCCCCAGCAAAACACCTCCAACTGACTTTCCAAAGAACCTTTCAGTTTCCACTTTAGAGACTAATTCTCCTCTTCCTACCAGTCATTAGTAGTCTGCGGTTCTTGGTCTAAAGGTGAGAGCCTGAAAAAAAAAAAAACCCTTTTCATCATTATATCCATTGATATTGTCATTGTTTATGTAGCCATTTCTAGGAGAGATTGTTTCATGGCAGACTTCCTGGTGATCTGTCTCTTTTGTAATCTTTCTTTCTGCTATTCCTAGATGTTCCCTAAGCAAGATGCAGAAGCTATAATAAAGATATATTCACTGGGATTGGTACCCTATGATGTTGATTTCTGAATTGTGCCCTGTTGTGGTTTTCTGTGATGTTCTCCATCTGCTATAAAGAGAGGCTTCTTTGATAAAGGATGGTAGCTATACTCATCTGTGGGTATCAGGATGAGATTTAGAATGTAGTAAGGAATTATGCTGGCCTAGCAAAGTGGCAGTAGAAGCTCCTTTTCTAAGGCCCATGACCTCACTGGCCCCAGAAACTTGGCTAGGTTTCGAGTTCCAGGCAAGATTTTCTTCCTATCAAATGGGCTCTAAATCCAATTAGACAGCTGTAGGTTACCTCAAATGTGTGAATGCCACTTGCTGCACTTTTGTGTGCACCTTACCCTGCTGGTAATTGTCATGCAGGTATTGTCTGCAGGTATTACACTGGGGTAGGACTATTTAATTGCTTCCCTCCATTGGCAGCTTGCATATTTTTCTGTCACCATGGGAACTAGAGAGCAGGAAAGAGGCTTTCAGGTCAGATCCAGCTCTAATCATCTGAATCCTGTGTCTCAAGCACCTTCAGCAATAGGGGCCACCCTCAACCTGAGAGGCCACCCAGGGCTACATGGATAGCCTAGTTTTGAGAGTCACCTGGACTGTTCTGACGAACCATTCAAAGGAAGGTTTCTCATTCCTGGTACTAGAGGTTTTGTAGTCTATGGTTCTTTTGGGGAACATCGGTAGCCCACATGACTTAACTTCATTAAAGATATATGTATATATAATATTATATACATGTACATGTAACATATATGTAAACACATACTTATATGCATTATATATAATTTTAGGTAAATGTAAAATAATATAATTCTTTGAAGCTTTATCAAATAACTTTGATTTTTATTTGTCCCTTCTCCCTCCTCTGTCTGTATTAACTGACCTCCTCCAGAGCCAGAGCCTCCTCCCGTTTTTTTTTTCCTGTTTCCCACTTCATATCACCTACATCTTGCTATTTCCATTTCAAGCACCTCTCTCCCACCTATCGATCCTTTATACTTTCCTGGTTTCTGTGGTCCTTCTATGTGTTATACTCACACTGAAGATTTGGAGCTAGGAAGCACAGATGAGAGAGAGTATGTGCAGTGTTTATCTTTGGGCTGGGTTAACTCACTTAACTGCTTTTTAGTGAATAGTTTTGGGTTTATAACAAAATTGAGAAGACAGTACAGAGCCTTTTCAAATATCCCTTCTCCCTATTTACCTATAATCAGCCTCCATCGTCATTATATTTCACCAGATAAATACAAATATAACAACTAAGGGACCTAAGTTGATACAGTGTCATATTGAACCCAGTTTTCATTAGGGTTCTCTCTCAATGTTCTATTTCTCCTTTTCTCCATTTGTAAACAAAAAAATCTACCTTTAAGAATGAGCATTAGATTTAGCCACTGTGCTGAACCAGATTCAGACAGCAATACTAGTCTAGTAAATGCATCGACTCCCTATGCGTGTGTGTGTGTGTGTGTGTGTGTGTATAATTATATATTGTATGCATGTATATCTAGATAGATAAATAGACAGACAGACAGACAGATAGACAGACAGACAGACACTCACTCAATTTTTATCCATTCATTCATAAACATCTAGGCTGGTTCCATTTCTTGGCTATTGTGACTAGTGTAGCCATAAATATGAGTGTGCAGATATTTCCTTGTGTGCTAGTTTCATTTCTTTTGGATACCCAGGAGTGGTATACCTGGATCATATAGAAGTTTTCTTTCTAATATTTAAATAACCTCTATACTGTTTTAGAGATGGCTAGGCTAATTTGTATTCCCACTGATCGAGTGTAGGTGTTCATTTTTCTCCACATCCTTGGCAGTACTTGTTTTTGCTTTTTAGTTTCATTTCTATAAAAAACATTCTAGTTGGGGGTAACATTCAACCTCAATGTAACTATAATTTGCATATCCTTGATGGCTTGATAATACTACATATTTTTCTTCTATTTATTGGCCATTTGTA
Source organism: Apodemus sylvaticus (assembly GCF_947179515.1). Taxonomy (NCBI): domain Eukaryota; kingdom Metazoa; phylum Chordata; class Mammalia; order Rodentia; family Muridae; genus Apodemus; species Apodemus sylvaticus. Next base: position 61,672,796 of record NC_067495.1, on the reverse strand, counting down.
CTTACTCATTTGGAAAGTGTCTTTTCAGCTCATTTGCCGATTTAATTGATTCTAGTATTCATTCTTCCAGTGTTACTTCAAAAAATATTTATACATTCTGGATATTAGTCCCTTACCATATGATTAGCTAATGGATTTTTCTTCTATCTGTAGGCTATTTTTTGACTAGATTATTTCTTTTGTTATGCAGAAGCCTTTTAACTGAACGCCATCTCATTTATGAATTCTTGCTTTTTAATGAGCTACTAAAGTCCTATCAAAAAAATCATTGCCTGTGTCAATATTTTGAAGTGTTTGTCCTGTTTTCTTGAAACAGTTTCAAATTTCACATTAAAGCTTTTGATCATTTGAGTTGGTTTTTATACTGGGTGAGTCAGTGCTCTAGTTTTGGTCTTCTATATATGGATATCCAGTTTCTTCACCATCATTTATTAAGAGGCTGCTGTTCTCCAACACATTTTTGAGACAGGGTCTCACTCTGTAGCCCAGAGTGGCTGTGAACTCACTGTGTAGCTCATTCTGGCCTCAAACTCACAATGATCCTCTCTTTTCCACCTTCTGTAGGCAGAGGTAGGTAGATTTCTGTAAATTCAAGGCCAGCCTAGTCTACAGAATGAGTTCCTGGACAGCCAGGACTATGAAGAGAGACCCTGCATTTTAAAAAGACTATAAAAATACAGTTATAGTTTCCTGCTTAGAAATAATTCTGTTTTTAGCACTTGTAGTAGACATGATCCTACAGCTATTTAAATAGGTCAGAAACAGAAAACTGAGGTGATATGAAAGAGATAAGAAGAAAAATATATAGTCTTCATACAAGTATTTTATCCCTTTGGGCGGAGAAGCATCTTAAAAAATGCTCAACTTCATTAGTCATTAGGGAAATGCAAATCAAAACAACCCTAAGATTTCATCTTACACCAGTCAGAATGGCTAAGATTAAAAATTCAGGAGACAGCAGGTGTTGGAGAGGGTGTGGAGAAAGAGGAACACTCCTCCACTGCTGGTGGGGTTGCAAATTGGTACAACCACTCTGGAAAGCAGTCTGGCGGTTCCTCCGAAAACTGGGCACCTCACTTCCAGAAGATCCTGCTATACCACTCCTGGGCATATACCCAGAAGACTCCCCACCATGTAATAAGGATACATGTTCTACTATGTTCATAGCAGCCCTATTTATAATTGCCAGATGCTGGAAAGAACCCAGGTATCCCTCAACAGAAGAGTGGATGCAAAAAATGTGGTATATCTACACAATGGAGTACTATTCAGCCATTAGAAACAATGAATTCATGAAATTCTTAGGCAAATGGATGGAGCTAGAGAATATCATACTAAGTGAGGTAACCCAGACTCAAAAGGTGAATCATGGTATGCACTCACTAATAAGTGGATATTAACCTAGAAAACTGGAATACCCAAAACATAATCCACACATCAAATGAGGTACAAGAAGAAAGGAGGAGTGGCCCCTAGTTCTGGAAAGACTCAGTGAAACAGTATTCGGCAAAACTAGAACGGGGAAGTGGGAAGGGGTGGGTGGGAGGACAGGGGAAGAGAAGGGGGCTTACGGGACTTTCGGGGAGTGGGGGGGCTAGAAAACGGAAATCATTTGAAATGTAAATAAATTATATCGAATTAAAAAAAAAAAGAAGAAGAATTGCATTTATACCAACATTCTTTTCCAGCCTCTTTCCCCCAGTTCACTCAGAAGCCGAAGAGTTTATCTGTTGAAGATACTACCTTAGTGTCTCCTCCCCATATCTTGTACACTTTTCAAGGTGAAAAAGACAGCCTATATCCAACTCAGTATTTATTTATTTAGCCTTTATTATGTATTTATTGTCACATCTGGATATGATTGTTGGATGCTTCCCTCCTTAGGAAGCTTGCTTGTATGGTGCCTTCTGGTACCATGAAAGCTAGTCTTCAGGAAAGAGACAATCAGGTCAGTTCAGCATGAGAGGCTCTAGGTCTCATGTCTGAAGTATATGGTGTCTTCAGCCATAAGGACTTAACTTTCACCTTTGGAGGAGCAAACAAAGGCAATACCAATAGCCTATAATATTTTGGGAGTCTCTTAGACAACAACTGATCAACAACTCATGCACGGTTGAGGGCGGTTGCTGTATGAACTTTTGCTCTTGAAATGAGCATTATCAGACCAGATGAAAAAAATTCACTTAGACTATGTATGTATATTATACATATATAAAAACATATATGTATAATTTATGTCCATGTATAATATACTAACTCATGTGTATTATAGGATTTTTGAAGATGGAAGGTTAATAGTATGATTCATTATGACTTTTTCAGATAATCTTACTGTTATTTTCCCCCCCTTCTTTCCTTGTGTGTTTCTCCCCTTGTCCCTTACTAACTAGAGGCCTTTTCATTCATGCCCCAGCCTATCAGATCAGTTGTATACTATTAATCCTTTCTCTATTGCTCCCCCTACCCCAGAAATGGTCCCATTTTCTTTCTGGTTTCAGTGATCGCTCCCGGATATGTACCCACATCTGAAGATTTGGAGCTAGGAACCTCTGATGACAGAGAATATGCAAAATTTCTGGGTCTGGGTTATCTCACTTCATATGATCTTCACTAGCTCTGTCCATTACCTAAAAGTTTATGATTTCATTTTTCTTTACAGCTGAATAGTGTCCCACAGTGTGTGTGTTCTACTCTTTCATTATCCATCAGTTGGTTGAAGGACCTTGATATTGTTTTTGTTTCCTACTTATTATAAATAGAGCAGCAATAAACATGGCTGAGCAAGTATCTGTGGAGTGGGCTGTTCTGTTGAGTCCTTTGGACATAGGCCAAGAAGTGGTATCACTGGGTCCTACGGTAGATTCATTCTTACCTTTTTGAGAATTTTCCACACTGATTTGCAAAGTGACTGGATCAGTTAACAATCATATCATCAGTGAATGAGGGTTCCCTTTTCCCTCAAACCACCTCCAGCATGTGTTTTTAGCTGTTTTGTTGATCTTTGTCACTCTGATTGGTGTAAGATAAAATCTTAGACTTGTTTTGACTTGCTTTTACTTAATTGCTAGGAACCATGAACATTTTTTGAGATGTTTCTTAGCCAGTTTCATCTTCTTCTGTGAATTCTCTCTAGTCAGATCCCAGGCTCATTTATTTTTTATTGAAAATTTGTACAATATATTTTTTATCACAGTTTCCTCTTCCCAGATTCTACACATCCTGCAACTACATTCATATTCCCCCTCTCCCTTGCTCACCCCTTCTCTCTCAAAAACACATAGACAAATAGAAAACTAACAAAGTATTAAAAGAAATCAAAACTCACAAGAAACACACAAACACTACAAAACCCATTAAAGCACAAGATCAGAAATCAAACAAAAAGATACAAACAAAAGACCAGTTAGTATTCAAACAAAGCACCGTGAGGAAAAACCATACACCATTGATTTCATTTTGTGTTGCCCGTCTACTGCTAAGCACAAGGTTTACCCTAAGTGTTTCTGTGTTTGTGTATGTGTGTGTGTGTGTGTGTGTGTGTGTGTGTATGTGTGTATGTGTGTATGTGTGTATGTGTGTGTATACCACAAGATTCTATTAGAGAAAAGTAAATTTTCCTATGAAGGTGGTTGACATTGGAGATTTGTTAGTGTTCCCTTTTCCCTCCAGTGTCCAGCCAGAGCTGGGACCCTGTATAGCTTGAACCTGTACATGGTGACCCACTTTCCATGAGTTCATATGTTTGTCAGCTCTGTTGTGTCTGGAAGACAGGGTTTGCTTGGAGTCATTCATCCCCTCTGGCTCTTAAAATCTCTTCATCTCCTCTTCTGCATAACTCTCTGATCCCTGAGGGGAGAGTTTTGATGACAACATCCCATTTAGGACTGTTCTGAAGTGTCTCACTCTCTGTACATTGTCTAGTTATGGATGTCTGTATTTTTTCCAATCTATTGCAGGAGGAAGCTTTTCTGATGATGGTTGAGGAAGACACTGAAGCAGAATGTCATTAGGACTCATTTTATTGCTATATTTCTTTAGCAGAACAGATATTTGCTTTTCCCCTAGGCCCAAGATCTATACAGTTTCAGAAACCCAAGCAGTATTCTCTGTAGATAGAACAACATGGTTCTCTCTTATAAAGTGGCCTTAAATCCAATAAAATGTTGTTGGTTACTCACACAATGTCTGTGCCATTATTGATTGCAGAAGCAGATCTTGCCGTTAGGTGGCCACTCTAGATTGCAGAGTTTGTAGCTGAGTTGTTAAAGGCTCTTATGAGGCACCAGCTGAACTGCTATGTTCAGGATGTGTGTCCAGGTCCAAGCCTGGAATGTAGAGGTAGATCTGGCTGGAGAGAGTTCTGATATGGTATGGGAAGGTCATGGAGGAATCCTATAAATTAGTTACAGAGCAAGTAGTGGTGGCCTGACTAGGCTGGGGTTCTGGACATGGAACCTGTGTTAGATTTAATGGGTTTGGGGTAGTGAATAAGGGGAGAGGTCAGGAAGATTCACTGCATTAGACCTTGGAAAAGGATTGCAGGATTTGGCTTGGTCAAAAGGTAGAATGCAGCATGGGAGAGACTTGTTGGTTGGGCAGGCAGGGATAGGTCCTCTAGTATTATGGTTTTAATTTCGAATTCCATTTGTTCTTTGTCAGTATAGGAGAGCGCTTGTTATCTGTATATTTGCCTTGTTGTCTGAAACCCTGTGATGACCATTTATGAGTTCCAATATTTGGAGTGGGAGTGAATGGAGTTTGGAGGGGAGCCAGTGGACTGAGTTGTTTGTTTTCTAGAAAGACAAACAAGTCATCTGAGAACAAATATAGTTCCTCCTTGCCTATCTCAATACTTTTCTATCCATTTTATTGTCTTACTGTAATAAATATGTGTCTTAGCCCATTCAAAATATGACAGACAGAAAGTCTTTTGTCTGTTATTTTTGGAAGTAGCAATAAAATATAGGTCCTTAGTGCATATTAGAAAAGTGTTCTGTCACTGAGTTACATCCTCATCTTTCCATTTAGAGAGTTATAATAAACACTGTAAAACAGAAATATCTTACAATTGAGTACTAGAAGGCCTAAGATCAGAATGCTAGAGATTCAATGTCTTGTGACTCCTTCCTTGGAAGTAGTCATGATCTCATTCATTTTGTTTTTCTAAAGTTTTTCTTTTCTTTCCCTTTAAAAGACTTTTCGAGTACAGAACTCTAGCTTGCTCGTTTTTTCTGCCAGTCTTTTATCTTTTAAATTTATTTATTTATTTATTTATTTATTTATTTATTTATTTATTTATTTTTCACTTTACATCCTGCAAGTGCTCCCCTTCCCAGTCCCTCCTCACACCGTTCCTCCCCCTATTCCTCCTCCCCTTCTCCTCTGAGAGGGTGGAGACCCTCCTGGGTATCCTCCCACCCTAGCACATCTAGTCACTGCAGGGGTAGGCACATCCTCTTCCACTGAGGCCAGACAAGGCAGCCCAGTTAGGGGAATGGATTCCACAGTCAGGCTACAGCTTTAGGGACAGACCCTGTTCCACTTGTTGGGGGACCCACATAAAGACTGAGCTGCACATTTCCTGCATATGTTCAGGGGGCCTAAATCCAGCTCATGTATGCTCTTTGGTTGATGATTCAGTCTCTGAGAGCCCCTCCCCCCCAAGTATCCAGGTTAGTTGACTCTGTTGATCTTCCTGTAGAATTTCTATGTGGCCCTCAATCCTTCCCCCAATTCTTCCATAGTCCTCAAGCTCCTTTCAATGATTGGCTGTGTGTCTGTACCTGTTTCAGTCAGTTGCTGGGTGGAGCCTCTCAGAGGACAGTTATATTAAGGCTCCTATCTGCAAGCATAACAGAGTATCATTAATAGTGTCAGGGATTGGTGTTTGTCCATGGGATGGGTCTCAAGTTGGGCCATTTATTGGTTGGCCGTTCCCCCAGTCTCTGCTCTATCTTTGTCCCTGCATTTCTTATTGACAGGACAAATTTTGTATTGAGAGTTTTATGAGTGGTTTGGTATCCTTATCCCTACACTGGGAGTCCTACCTAGCTATAGAAGGTGGCCTTTTCAGGTTTCATATCCCCCACTTCTATGAGTCTCAGATAAGTTCATCCCCATTGACTCCTGGGAGCCTCATTCATCCCAGGTCTCTGGCACAGCATGTCCTAGAGATGCTCCCCAATCTCCTACCAGCTGCATGAGATTTAAGCATCCTTGCTTGGCTTTTCCTTATTTAGCTTCTTTGGGCCTGTGGAGTATAGCGTGGGTATCCTGTAATTTATGGCTAATATCCACTTATCAATGAGCATATATCATGCATGTCATTTTGGGTTTGGGTTACCTCACTCAGGATATTTTCTAGTTCTATCTATTTACCTACAAAATTCATGATGTCCTTGCTTTTAATAGCTGAATAGTATCCAATTGTATAAATGAACAACATTCTCTGTATCCATTCTTAAGGGACATCTGGGTTGTTTTCAATTTCTGACTATAGCAAATAAAGCTGCTATGAACATAGTAAAGCACATGTCCTTGTGGTATGGTGGGGCATCTTTTGGGTATATTCCCAGGAGTGGTGTAGATGGGTCTTCAGGAAGAACTATTTCCAGTTTTCAGAGAAACTACCAGTTGATTTCCAGAACAATTGTACCAGCTTGAAATCCCACCAGCTATGGGAGAGTGTTCCGCTTTCTCCACATCTGCTGGGGTTTTTTATCTTAGCCATTGTAATTGCTGTAAGATGAAGCTCAGTCATTTTGATTTGCATTTCCTTGATGACTAAGGATGTTGAACATTTCTTTAGATGCTTATTGGCCATTTTCTCTGTTGAGAATTCTCTGTTTAGTTCTGTACCCCATTTTTAAATTGGGTTATTTGGTTTGTTGGAGACTAACTTCTTGGGTTCTTTACATATTTTAGATATTAGCCCTCTGTCACATGTAGGGTTTGTGAAGATCTTTTCCCAACCTGTAGGCTGTTCTTTTGTCCTATTGACAGTGTACTTCGCATTACAGAAGGTTTTCAGTTTCATTAGGTCCTATTTATCAATTATTGATATTAGATCCTGAGCCATTGGTATTCTATTCAGGAAATTGTCTCTCATACCAATGCATTCAAAGCTATTTCCCACTCTCTCTCTCTTATGAATTTAGTGTATCCAGTTTTATGTTGAGGTCTTTGATCCACTTGAACTTGAGTTTTGTAGAGGGTGATAAATATTTTTAATACTCCACTCCACTGTCCCTTTCTTTCTTTCTTTCTTTCTTTCTTTCTTTCTTTCTTTCTTTCTTTCTTTCTTTCTTTCTTTCTTTCTTTGTTTCTCTCTCTCTCTCTCTCTCTCTCTCTCTCTCTCTCTCTCTCTCTCTCTCTCTCTCTCTCTCTCTCTCTCCTTCCTTCCTTCCTTCCTTCCTCTTCTTTTTCTTTTTGAGGTTTTCTGTGCTTTTTGGACATAGGTTGAGGTCTTCCAAGGGTCCATTATGATTCAAGGTTTGATTCATCACAGGAAGGCAGTATTGAGAAATTTTGTGACACTTTAAAGAAGCAGGGCCTAGTTGGAAGTCCTTTGATCACTGGGAGTGTATCCTCAAAGGAGATTGTAAGAATTCTGTTTGTTTTTCTTTGGTTTGGTACATAAGGTTAATTTGTGAGGGTATTTCAGCCATTAGAATTTTGCACATTTCTTCTGTTTTGATCTCTCTTTTTCCAGTGTTACCGTTACACATTTCACTTTTTAAAGTTGTTCTACAGCCCTTGGATTGTTTTGATCTATTTGGATTGTTTTGATCTATTTGGTCTATTTGGATCTATTTGGTTTGAGGTATTTGAAATTTTTCTTGGTATAAACTCTTTCAACTGTGTCTGGTCTGCTAACGAGATTATAACAGGAATTTTTGTTTTTGCTAATGTTTTGAAATCCCAACTTTTTTTTTTGGTTCTTTCTTAGAATTATTTTGACTTTTTTTGTATTGCCCATATATGCTTGTATTAGTCACAGCTCACTAGAGTCCCTCCACTCCCTTTCATACATGCGCGCACGCACACACACACACACACACAATCTAATCATATATCATCTCTGCCATGTCTGTCTAATGCTTGTTCTGTCTCTTCCAATTATTTTTTGCCTCTTAGTATGATTTTCCTATTTCCTCTAGAAAAAGATATGCTATACCAAGTTAAAAGAAGTGCTACAAATAGGCTTTTTTAGTTGTGTGGAGGTGAGTTAGTGGGAGAGAAATTGCTCTAGTTTTCTCTCCCCTTTTATACAGTCAAGGTGGCTTAAGTGAACTGGTTCAGCTATTTCCATGGAATTAAGCTCTGGCAATACACCAAATGGTTGAAGTTCAACTCTGGTAAAATAGTTTGTTTAGAGGTCAGATCTTATTTTAAAGGAACATAATAATGAGCTGAGAAGATGGTTCAGCTGCTAAGGACTTGCTAAGCACTTGCTAAGCAAGCTTGACAACCTGAGTTTGATTTTTGGATTAATGGGAAAGTATAGAACTAACTCCACATTGCTGTCCTCTAATCTTCAGACATTCACTGTGGCATGCGTATCCACTCATAATAATAAAATATAATTCTTAAAAAGATCACTGGGGCTTGAGCAATAGCTCAACAGTTAAGTGATATGGTATACTTTTAGAAGACTCGAATTTGGTTCCCAGTGCCCACATGGTGGTTTGCAGCCATCTGTAATGCCAGTTCCAGGGGATCTCACACTCTCATCCATCCTCCATGGGCACTAGGCAAACATATGATGCATAAACATATATGTAAACATAGTATTCATTCACACAAAATAAAAAAAATATTTTAAAGAATATAATATTATGGAATATTTCAAAAGAATTTCTTTTCCTCATACCTGCATGTTTTCCAGTGCTTATTGTGAATACCTAGCTAAGCTACCTTGCTGAATTTTGTAAAAAGTGTTGAGGCCTCCTTATGAATGAATCACCTTGGAGTTTTCTCTTTTAATTAATTAATTAATTAATTAACACTCCCTGTTTTATTTCCCCCACTCCTGCCCACCCTCTGACTGACTGTTCCACATTCCATACCTCCTTCCCCTCCCCCTGTCTCCACGTGGAAGAGCTCACCCCCTCCCACCTGACTTCTTTTTTTGTTGTTGTTGTTTTTTTTTTTAATTTTTTTATTCAATATAATTTATTTACATTTCAAATGATTTCCCCTTTTCTAGCCCCCCCCACTCCCCGAAAGTCCCGTAAGCCCCCTTTATCTTCCCCAGTCCTCCCACCCACCCCTTCCCACTTCCCCGTTCTGGTTTTGCCGAATACTGTTTCACTGAGTCTTTCCAGAACCAGGGGCCACTCCTCCTTTCTTCTTGTACCTCATTTGATGTGTGGATTATGTTTTGGGTATTCCAGTTTTCCAGACTTCTAACCTCCAGTCTCTTGAGGGTTAGGTGCATCATCTCTGAATGAACACAGACCCAGCAGTTCTCTACTGTATGTGTGTTGGGGACCTCATATCAGCTGGTGTGTGCTGCCTGGTTGGTGGTCCAGTGTCTGAGAGATCTCAGGGGTCCAGATGAATTGAGACTGCTGGTCCTCCTACAGGATTACCCTTCTCCTCAGCTCACCTTGGAGTTTTTAGCTCTAAGACTTTTCCAGGATAAGCATCCAGTGATTTATCAACCATAGTCCAGGTACTCACTAAGGCATTAGTTCTCAAGGTCTCCGCTCTACATCTCACTGTTTACCTGTCCTACCTAAATTCAATCTTTTTGGCAGTAACTTGGCCTTCTTCCTCACTACTGTTATGGATTCAAGAAGAGTTGCTGATTTTCAGACTGTTCAGATTTTTGACTTGTTAGGTCAGAATGTCAACTTCCAGTCTCCTGAAAGTAGAATAGGAAGGCAGAAGCTTTGCTAAAAATTTGTTAACCCCTTAAACAAACTTGACTGAGAATTAAAAGATCAGAATAGTAGACTTGTCTTTGTCACTAAGTATATTACCTTATAGAAACCATTCTCTGCTATGAGGTGTGTTTCCTCAAGTGTAAAATAAGAAGTTTGTATTAGATAATTTTTTCTATAGTCTTTGTTTACATTCCAAATGCTTTCCCCTTTCCTGGATCCCCCCTCCCCATAAGTCTGTAAACCCTCTTCCCTCAACCCATTCCCCAATCAACTCCCTCCCATTTCTCTGTCCTGGTACTCCCCTACAATGCTGTGTCAAACCTTTCCAGTACCAGGGACCTCTCCTTTTTTCTTCTTGGGATTCATTTGATATGTTAATTGTGTCTTGAGTATTCAGGGCTTCTGGGCTAATTAATATCTACTTATCAGAGACTGCATTCCATGTGTATTCTTTTGTGATTGGGTTACCTCACTTAGGATGATATTTTCCATTTCCAACCATTTGCCTAAAAATTTCATGAATTCATTGTTTTTAATTGCAGAGTAGTATTCCATTGTGTAAATATACAACATTTTCTGTATCCATTCCTCCATTGAGGGACATCTGGGTTCTTTCCAGCTTCTGGCTATTATAAATAAGGCTGCTATGAACATAGTGGAGTATGATGTGTCCTTATTGCATGCTGGGAAATCCTCTGGTGAGGATGTGGAGAAAGAGGAACACTCCTCCACTGCTGGTGGGATTGCAAGCTGGTACAACCACTCTGGAAATGAGTCTGGTGGTTTCTCAGAAAACTGGGTATGACACTTCTGGAGGACCCTGCTATACCATTCCTGGGTATATACCCAGAGGATTCCCTGGCATGCAATAGATAAATATTTTTTAAATATGGTTTTCCTCAGAATGCTAGAATTTATGTGGCACTTCCTTACAGATGAGACTCAAGGCCACCATGTACTCTTACTTTAGTCACAGCACCTCCACTGCTTTTCAAAGCTGGAGACAGACTCTTAAAGCATCTCATATGGGGCACTACCCCTGAGACACACCTTGCTTTTTCTTAGACATCAGACTTCTATAGATTTACTCAATTTACATTTCCATTATGACTAAAGATGTTCAACATTTTTAAGTACTTCTCACTGAGCTAGAACCCTATTAAAAAATGGGGTACAGAGTTAAACAAAGAATTCTCACCTGAAGAACTTCGGATGGCAGAGAAACACCTTAAAAAAATGCTCAACTTCATTAGTCATTAGGGAAATGCAAATCAAAACAACCCTGAGATTTCACCTTACACCAGTCAGAATGGCTAAGATTAAAAATTCAGGAAACAGCAGGTGTTGGTGAGGATGTGGAGAAAGAGGAACACTCCTCCACTGCTGGTGGGGTTGCAAATTGGTACAACCACTCTGGAAAGCAGTCTGGCGGTTCCTCCGAAAACTGGGCACCTCACTTCCAGAAGATCCTGCTATACCACTCCTGGGCATATACCCAGAGTATTCCCCACCATGTAATAAGGATACATGCTCTACTATGTTCATAGCAGCCCTATTTATAATTGCCAGATGCTGGAAAGAACCCAGGTATCCCTCAACAGAAGAGTGGATGCAAAAAAATGTGGTATATCTACACAATGGAGTACTATTCAGCCATTAGAAACAATGAATTCATGAAATTCTTAGGCAAATGGATGGAGCTAGAGAACATCATACTAAGTGAGGTAACCCTGACTCAAAAGGTGAATCATGGTATGCACTCACTAATAAGTGGATATTAACCTAGAAAACTAGAATACCCAAAACATAATCCACACATCAAATGAGGTACAAGAAGAACAGAGGAGTGGCCCCTTGTTCTGAAAAGACTCAGTGAAGCAGTATAGAGCAAAATCAGAACAGGGAAGTGGGAAGGGTTAGGTAGGAAAACAGGGGGAGGGAAGGGGACTGATGGGACTTTCGGGGAGTGGGGGTCCAGAAAAGGGGAAATCATTTGAAATGTAAATAAATATATCAATAAATTTAAAAAAATTGTACATTTTGCATTTTTAGCCCAATTCTCAGACACAAATAGTGTTTTCAGTGATTTTTCTACAGTAAATGTTTAAAACAATTTAAATACGTCTTTATCTTTAATTTTTAGAAAGAAAGAAATGGATAGACTTTTGAACTACTTAAATACAGGTAATTATGTTCTTGTTTATTTTCAGTTCTTTTTCTTGCCTCCATCCTCTGTTGAATTCTCCAAATATGGTGAACATGCCGACTCTAATCTAATATTTTAGTTAAATTTATTAATTTCATTTAAACACTATTAATATTTACCACAGAGATCTGTTTTAGTTTCTGCATCCACAAGAAGGGAAGTGTTTAACATCACTAGCATCTACTTATAAATGTGATTTCAGCTCCATTTTTGTCCTAATTTGTCTCAAAGACACTTGCCTTCCTATGCTCGCTCCTTCCTTCCTTCTTCTTTCTTTCTTTCTTTCTTTCTTTCTTTCTTTCTTTCTTTCTTTTCATTCATTCTTTTTCTCTTCCCTTTATCCTTCCCTCCATTTTAATTTTCTGTCCTATGATTAGATAAGCAAAAATTAATTAAAGACAAACAAAATTCTCTACACCCTGCTGATTTCATGTGACCACTTCATCTAGTGGTCATTGCTTCTTCTTTTATTTTACCTATTTACAAAAGTCTGTGCCTTCTCCTGTTCTCTGTCTACTTGTCATCCTTCCTTTTGACTTCCTTAAACTAGTGTCTAGCAACATCACATTCTTTTTACCAGCACTGTGCTTTCTTTGATGGTGTCCCCTCTGTTCAAAAGGTATTCTCATTTGTTAGAACACCCAAAAGTCCATACCTTAGAAGCTTTAATCCATTAATGGCAACAGTTGAATTTTATACCTCAAATAATGATTATAAACATAGCAAAGTGGCTTAAAGCAAAAGCTTTTCAAGTGAAATATTTGCTGGTTGGTATTCTTTTTCCGAGCAGAGCATGTGGTAAGTAATAGATGCTTTCTGGGGATGATGGCATGTTCTGGTTCTACATTATATTTACTGTGGAAGCTAAATAAATATTATGCCAGTCTACTGATACTATGACTATTTTAGGGTGTTTTGTTTGGTCCTAAAGATTGAACACCGGGGTTCAACCATGCTAAGAATGATTTTAGTGTTTTAATTATTATTCCTATTCTTTATCTCCTTGCATGTGCCTTAAGTAGTGAATCATTGTAATGATTACATTTATAATTCTCTAAGGATATAGTTGTTTCCTCGAAGTTTGAGTTAATGCCTCCATGGAACTTAGCAGTGCTTTTCCTCATTTGGATTATTTTGATATGCTACCATATACATATGCACAGAAATAAACTTTCTAGATTCATACTGTTTTTAAAGAATAAGTAAAAACTTTGCTAGCTTATAAAATAATTGTCCTATTTTCCTATTTAATATAGTACTCCTGAAATTTTCTGAACATTTTGATGACATTCCCTCAACTTTGGATGCTAATGATGCCAATTGGTTCAGGAAAATAGGTAAAAACAAATATATAGGCATAGACATTTTTTGATATAATAGATTATGTCTCTTTCTTTTGAAGCTATGATATATATGTATAATCTGCTTAATCTTGGTTTCCTTGTATATAAACTAGGAATGTATAAGTCTCTTATGTAGGATCATTTATTCATTAAGGATTTCACATGAAACAGTGTATGTATTTCACACATAACCAAGTATTCTATGCTTAATTTTTTTCTTTTCTATGGAGAATGGCCAAAAACCAAAATGATGAATCATACTTTTAGTTTCATAAATTATTTTCATAAACCTGTTCTCGAAAGCTGAATATATTCTTGGATGTGATCCACTATGCACAACAATATGGATACATCCAGAAACATACTGTTGAAAAAAACAGCCAGACATTAAAGAGTCCATAATGCATGATTCAATTTATATACCAGTTAAAAGAAGTCCAAATAGTGATGTATTTAAGAAGTAAGAAAGAAAAAAAGAGAAGGTTAAATGTAATCAAAGTGCATTATATTCATATATGGAGAAGTTGCTATGACTTTAGCATTTAAATAACGTGAAAATAACCTTAAGGAAAGAAGTTAAGTTATGGTAATATTTACCATAAGTAGAAAGCCCAGATATGAAAGAAATTTGCAGTTTTCTGATAATAGCCAAAATCTTTCTTGATGCAGATATGTTTATTTTATTAAAATTCATCAAGTGACACAATTGTGAATTGTGCCATTTTCTTTTTCTAAGACTGAATTAATAAAAATGATATAAAGTTATGGTGGTAGTTAAGAACTATTAACACTATCACAGTTTGGACTGGTTCTACATGAACCTGTTCCTGTTTTATGGAATTATTTTGTAACGTTTTAATTTAGGCAAAAGGGAATAAATAATGTGAATTCTAAGAAATTTGGAAAATAAACATTTTTAAATATAGAAAGATTTAATTACTCAGACATTTTGAAGGTTTGGAAAGATGGAGGTATTTTTCTCACTCACATTGGTTTACCTAGTTGGGGCTTCTACTAACCTTTGGAAGATAGAAAATGTTCCAGAGATACTCTAACTATTGATGTTCGTATATTCCAATCTTTCCTAAAGTTTATCTTCCTTTTACCACTTTCAGTTGATGAGTTGGTGAATTTCAGTTGCCACTTGGTGACTCTCCTTTTTTCTGTATTTTTAAATGAAAACATAATTACATCATTTCTCCCTCTCTTATCTCCCTCCAGCTTCTATCTCTTGCCCCACAAACATTTCATGCCCTTTCAAATTCATGGCCACTTTCTTTAATTGTTATTATTACAGCTGGATTGATAGATAGATAGTACTGAGAATTCCTTTTGTACATCTCAAACTTTAAAAAAATTAAACGCTGCCTCATGTGTTATCTACTTAGAATAGATGATCAGAAGTGCTAGGAATCACTAAATTTCTTGGCAAAAAGTTTCCCCACAAACATAAAGTCAATTTCTTTTTCAAAAACAAAATAATTTATTGACCTGATTAATTTCTTTTAAAGTTAATTTTACATTTAAAATTTTAGGTTAAAGTATACTTATTCCCAAGAACCCCCTTATCAGCATATTAGCATTGAAAATGTTGACAGTAGAGATTATGGTGGTATAGATTAAACAGTTGATTTTTCACAATTATATTATTTCATGTTAACTTTCAGCTTGGAACTTAGCTCTGCAATCTGAGAAGGATCTAGAGGCAATGAAAAACTTTTTCATGGTTTCTTATGAGGTAAATCTCATCACTAATAATCATTATATACTCTATGGAAGAATAGGGGGATGGATGGATTGTGTGTCCAGAAGGGGAAAGGAACTCCACAGGAAGACCAACAGAGTCAACCATGTTCTCAGAGACTGAATCACCAACCAAAGAGCATACACAGGGTAGACCTAGACCTCCCTCACATATGTAGCAGATATGCAGCTCAGTCTGCATGTAGGTCTCAAACAAATGAAGTGGGAGCTATTCCAAAAGCTGTTGCCTGTATGTGGGATATGGTCTTCTATCTGGGTTGCCTTGTGTTGGAGAGGATGAGCCTTATCTGGCAGAGACTTGATGCACCAGGGTCAGGGGACACCTTGGGATCCCACTCTCTCAGAGGAGAAGGGGAAGAAAGATAGGGTGAAGGATTGTGGGAGGGGTTGGCCAGGAGGTGGATAGTGATCAGGATGTAAAGTGAATAAATAATAATTTTAAAAAACCATTTATTATAGAGCCTTCCAATTATAGAGTTCTACCAATGCTGAACAATTCCTTTGCCTTCGAAGGAATCTGGAGTTTCAGAGTCTCATATTAAAACATAAGTGTCTTTAGAATTGGCATTCTCCAATGTTCTGAGCTACCACACATTAGGAAAGCTCACACAAATAAGTATGTAGAAATGTAGCGTAAGTACCTGTGAGCAACAAGGTTGAAAGGGGAGATAAGAAGTCTGAGCCTTCTTTATTAAGTTTCCTAGTACAGGTTCTTATGTAAAAATTTGTGAATTTGTTATCATTCACCTTTAAACATTTAAAAAATAGTCATTTTCCTCAGTCTTAGGATTTTACCCTGTGAACCGACACCATGAGCAAGGCAGGTCTTATAAGGACAGCATTTAAGCTGGGCGGTGGTGGCGCATGCCTTTAATCCCAGCACTTGGGAGGCAGAGGTAGGCAGATTTCTGAGTTTGAGACCAGCCTGGTCTACAGAGTGAGTTCCAGGACAGCTAGAGCTACACAGAGAAACTCTGTCTCGCGGGGGGGGGGGGGGGGGGGAAGGACAGCATTTAATTGGGGCTGGCTTACAGGTTCAGAGGTTCAGTTCAGTATCATCAAGGTGGGAACATGGCAGCATCCAGACAGGCGTGGTGCAGGAGGAGCTGAGAGTTCTACATCTTCATCTGAATGCTGCTAGCAGAACACTGACTTCCAGGCAGCTAAAGGACGAGGGTCTTAAAAAGCCACACCCACAGTGACACACCTACTCCAATGAAGCCACACCCTACCCCAACGGGGCCACACCTTCTAATAGTGCCATTCCCTTGGCCCAACATATACAACCCATAACAGCCTCCACAGCTGACATTTAAAACATTAGAACGTGGTTCAGGTGTCAATGGAGGGATGGAAGCAGAGGGTTACAGGACATTCTTCATCTATATTTGGAAGTATCACAATTTGACACATTGAGACCAATTAAATGCTCAGAATTTTAAAGTTGGAATGAACTGAAGATTGCAGTTTCCTAACCTTAAGTAACCCTAGACCTAACAAGATTGGACAACTTAAAATATTATTAATTCCATGAAGGTCATGATTGTTATCCATAAATGTTTGCAGAGATTAAGAAAGGCTTTGGAGGCCTGGGGATTAACTCTAGCATGCACAAGGTCCTGGGCTCAATCGCCAGTACTAGTAAAATAAAATGTCTGCAAGTTTATGTACAAATGCAGTTTTAATTAGATGAAATAAGTCCATTTTAGTTTTGACATTTGTGATAATGCTTGTATAAGACTGACATGTAGAAATCAAAGTGGCCTAGAGTTTTATTATAGTAAAAATCTCTGAGTATTTCCTAAACCTAGAGGACAAGGGTTAATGATGAGGTTATGTTTAATGCCTGTCAAGATTTGACATTGTCCCTTTCAAGCATAACAATTTAAGTACTGATTTGGGCTCTGTTCAGTATAAAGGGAAAACTACTTCCCAGGGGGGAAATCACCCATAAATGACAGCATCACCCAAGAAGTAAATTGCTAGATAGGCATTCAGGGCCAAATAACAGTACTTGTCATTGAGAAAGAAAACTGAAGAAGAGATGCTTTTTATCTCTAGGAAGGTGCTAAAAACAATGAAAAGTAATCTAAAATTAAAGCTGTAAATCAGGGTGATAGTCTATATCATTTTTATGGCACCATGTGGTTTCCCAGCAGCATTTTCTCATTCAGACAAGATGTTGCTGATTTTCATTCTGATTGTGTTCACCTGACTGAATTCTCACTATTCACTGATGTTCTGGTTATTTCTTATCAGCTGTCCCTGTTTTGTCCTGTGGATCAAGGACTACTGATTGCACAGAAAACATGTTTACTTGTAGCAGCTGCAGTTGATCTAGAGCAAGGAAGAAAAGCTACAACAACTTATGAACAGGTAATGTGCAATCTTCAAAGAACAGATGAGGGATAAGTGTGCTCTTTGGTATAGTTCTTTTCCCTGACACATTTATTTTTATTTCCCTTAGAAAATATCTTCCACCATTCTGGAAAAATCTTGACTTCAAAGGTTTATAACAGTTAATCCCTTCTTAAGTGAATGTTATATTTGTCTTAGCCTCTTCTTTTTAGATGTACTTCACCATGGCCTAGTATTTCCTAATATATTATTAATATTTATCTTCATTATCTTGCCCCTCTGTGGTTATATATGGTCCATCAAAATGTTTCCTCCAATTTTTTTCTTTAACACGTTTGCTATGGAAAGGCTTATCTGTTTCTCGAGTTCTAATAGCCTGATTTACTTAGCTTGCTTTCTTAACTCAATTACATTTGCTTTAATACATCAGCATCTCATGTCTAACAAGAAAGAATCCTTTACCTTTGCCTGAATTCCACTCTTAATTCCTTTCTTATGGCTTTTTTTGAGGTGACGTTTCAAATTGTAGACCATACTGGCCTCCAACTCATGGGAATGCTTTTGCCTCAGCCTTTCTGAGATTGTACATGTTAGCTATCACACCGGTCTCTACTCTAATTTTTCTTAAACCTACCTCTTTGGGAGCTACCAGTATTATCACCTCTCATACACCTTCAAGTCTTTATCTTTCTTCTTCAAATCAAAGAAAATTATCCTTAGTCACATGATTATCACTTTCTGTTTGATTTTAAAGAATTAATGGTGGAATATTATTCAGCTATTAAAACCAAGGTCATCATGATTTGTAGGCAAATTTGCAGGCAAATGGATAGAACTAGAAAAGTGAGATAACACAAACCCAGAAAGACAAAATGGAATGTACTCACTTATAAGTGGATATTAGCCTTAAGTTACAGGATTCCACAGACTACATTCCACAGACCAAGGAAGCTAAATATACAGCACATTTCATCCAAACACTGCAGAATATACATTCTTCTCTGTAGGTCATGTAACATTATCTAAAGTAGAACATATAAGAGCATAAAAAGAAAATCTTAACAAATAGAGGACTACTAAAATAATTTCTCCTATTAAATCTTATTAGTGAAATAAAACTACAAATCAACAACAAAAGAGCTATAGAGAATTCATGAGCTCACAGAAATGAAGCAACACAATACTGAATGACGAATGAGTCATTGAGGAAATCAAGAAAGAAATAAAAAGCTCTTGTTCATGGCACCTTCTAGGCTATCGCCCCGTCAAGATGAATCCACTGTCAGAAACTCATTTAAGTAGACAATGGATACAAACTTTGTATTATCTCTAAGAAGGACATGACTACAAAAGTGGCTCACAATGCTCTAGGTGAACAATGGAAGAGTGATGTACTCTAGATCAGTGGTGGGAATGGAAAACCAGGTTTTCCCATGACTAAAAGCATCTTGTTCTTCCTAGTTTTATTGTTTAGAGAGGCATTGAAATATCTTACTCATAGCCTTTTTCATCCTTTTATTTTCACTCTGTCTCATTAGATATAGTGCTCATCTCCTACTGACAGAATTTAAACTATATTTTAAAGTAGTCTGGCACCCTGTCTCTTAATACATAGCTTTAATACATCAACAGTTGCTATTATTTCATAAACTGCCATTTATTTTTTGTATTCTATAGATTTCACATATCTTTTCCTTAAGCTATGTGTATGTGCATGCTTATCTGTATGTGCACTATGTGTGTGCAGGTGTCTACAAAGGGCAAAAGAGAGCATCAGACCTTCTGGAATTATAGTCACAGATGGTAGTGAGCTACCTGATATGTGTGCTGGGTACTAGACCTGGGTCCTCCGCAAGAACACCAGACATCTCGTGTGTCTTTTATTCCTCATTGTTTCCTTTCTCTTGCATTGTATTCTTAATTCTAGAATTTTTATTTTGTTATTTTTATTTATATGACTTTATTAATAGAGATATATTTGATGAACATTCTTATACATTCCGTCTTTAAATATGGCTTCATTTAGTCATTTAATTATATATTAAAATAGCTGTTTTGAAATGTATGTCTGCTAAGTTTAATATCTGGGCCTTTACAAAGTCATTTCTATTTTTTATACATATGTTTGCGTGCATGTGGTTGACATACTTGCCTGGTGGTATTGGAGACCAGAAATAGGAACTGAAATTACAGACAGTTCTAAGCAGCAGGTCTATGAGTGCTGGGAGTCAAACCCAGGTTCTCTGTAAAACTAGAAAATGTTCTTAACTACTGTTCTGTCTTGTTTACATTTTGTAATTTTTAGTAAATTGACTAGCAAGTCCATCAAGCTCTACCTTCCCCATAGTATAATGGCTCAGTGTTCACTCCACAGTGTGGTTCAAGGGGATCAGGCTTCCGCCTAACCACTGTTTTAGATCTGGGGACAAGGATAGCACTGGCTGATTTATATCAGATATTCATCTCTGAGTAGAAGATAGAACAAGACTTGTCCTGGGTATTTTACTTTGTGTCTCTTGGCATGGAAACTGTCCTATAAGCTAACTGACATTAGAACAATTGAGATCAGTACTTTGAACCTGCCTTGCCCTTGTCCTATAAATACAGTCTTAGTAGAGGAGACTACCAGGCCTCTCACTTGTGCTTGTTCATATTAGAACATTTATAATACAGACCTAGGGATGGGAAGTCTAGCACTCATGGACCTCCTAGGAATCTCAGGCTATAAACTTGGCCATAGCTGATAAATGCAGTTCTTACAGCACAGTGACATGAGTGTTAATTAAAACATGCCATGGCTCATGTATATATGCTTTTAGTGCTCTTAATGATAATTAGTAGATCTCTAGGAGCAAAGAAATATACATACTGTCTGGGCAATTTTCTATGACTTTATGTGATTGTTTGGTTTTATTGGGAGGAGAGAGGAAAGTTTCTAGGCATGGAACCAGTGCCTCACACCAGCAAGCTCTTAGCATATACTACTTTACTCCCAATCCTGCATGATTTTGTCTTATAATTTTTATCAGTTATTTTTGTTTTGTTTGGAAGAGTTTACAGAGCTCCTCATACTCCTATCCAGGGGAAATATGTTTCTATATTACTAAAGAAATTGGTAATGGTTAAGGTTTTGTATTAATTCTCACTTTCTTGGTACAATAAGGATGAGAACATTTGGGATCTAATAATTGTTTGGCTAAACAATTATTTTTTATTTTTTCAATTAACTATTTTAATGAATAAAATTTGAATTTATGTTAATTTTCTTAAAGTTCTTTTATCTTAGGTTAATTATCTCTTTTTTCCATATAGAACAAGTTTCTAAGAACAGCACTTGAGCAGATCCAGAAATGCAAAACTGTTTGGAATATCCTGAAACAAACAGGTACAATGGGAAATGGATTTTCTAACATTTACAAAGTGAATTTATGCTGAGGATGTAGGTCAGTAGTACAGTGCTTGCCTAGTGTGCCTGAGGTCCTAGGTTTAATCCCAACTACCACAAACAGAAGTGAGTTAATGATCTGAATAATAAAGTCACTAGAAACTTTGGCTACCAGAAATTTGCACTATACTTCATAACCAGTAAAATAATTCTTTTAGGATTTTTCCATAGTATATGTTAGAATTTTTACTCCATATTGTAGTGAGGATAATAGTTTCTAAGAAAGTAGAATATTAAACTTAAAAACAGGCCATTATTTTCTAACATAATGTTATTACTCTGACATCATTAGATTTCACTTTAATCAAATTTACCAGTAGACTTCAAACCAAATATGATATACTGCTAAATTTTGTGATTATCAAAATTGTTATAAGTCAACAAAATAGCTTCTTCCAGTTTTCTTAGTAGATTTTTGGCTTTTAGATTTTGTTCATGTTTTAGAATTGTTTTGAGTCCATGTTTAGAATGGATATTGAGTTGAATTATATGCTTTGTCAGACTCTAAGGAAAAATCATGTTTTTCTTTCAAACTATGAGTATACTGAATTATAATAATAGATTTCCTAGAATTAAGTCAAAATAGCTTTTCTAGAATGAAACCTATTTGGTCATGGTCTTTCATTATGTTAATATTTGGATGAATTATGTTTCTTAGGATTTAGAGATTATTGGCCTATTTCCTTTTGTGCATGTATGATATCTTTCACAGATTTTAGTAATTAAAGGTAGACATAAAACTCTAAGATTTAATTAGTTTTCAATATATGACAGCCATTTAAATAAATAACAGCAAAAGTCAAAATAAAAAGACCTATAACATATCTAGTATAGAAAATCTTACAGAAACCTAACAATACCTGAAAACATGTTACATCTTAAGAACAAAAAACTGTCTTGTTTTATGTGTGCTCCTTTCAATAGCTACAGAACTAATTATAAGACAAATATGAATATATTCTAAGACACATAAGGAAAATAAATTTCTCTGGCAATTAAGCAAAAATAGGAGTTAGTAACTGAGTAAAAAAAACTTGAGTGTTTTTAAAAACAATATTAAAAGGTATTTGAAAAAAATACCTTATACTATGGTGGTAAGGAAGAACTTCTGGAGATAAAGATGAATATGTAGACAGGGAAGAGGATATCTGTAAAGGTGACAGTGAAGAAGAATTTAGACACCATGCCAGAGTTGAAGAGGAAGAGGATAAAGAAAATAGGAAGGTGAAAAGAGGCAGCAAGAAACAGATGTTGGAGCCAGGCAGTGGTGGCACATACCTGTAATCCCAGCACTTGGGAGGCAGACGCAGGAGGATTTCT
Organism: Apodemus sylvaticus; assembly: GCF_947179515.1. Classification (NCBI taxonomy): domain Eukaryota; kingdom Metazoa; phylum Chordata; class Mammalia; order Rodentia; family Muridae; genus Apodemus; species Apodemus sylvaticus. The sequence continues at coordinate 61,650,470 of NC_067495.1, read as the reverse complement.
GAGTTTGAGGCCAGCCTGGTCTACAGAGTGAGTTCCAGGACAGCCAGGGCTACACAGAGAAACCCTGTCTCGAAAAAAACAAAACCAAAAAAAGAAAGAAAGAAAGAAGGAAGGAAAGAAAGAAAGAAAGAAAGAAAGAAAGAAAGAAAGAAAGAAAGAAAGAAAGAAAGAAAGAAAGAAAAGAAAGAAAGAAAAGAAAGAAAAGAAAGATAGATGTTGGGACCGAAGGAAAGATCATCCAGAAACTGAGCTACCTGGGGATCCATCCCATATACACCAAACCCAGACATTATTGTGATTGCCAAACAATGGTGAAGCTAGTGAAAGGACCCAAGGAGCTGAAGGGGTTTGCATGCCCATAGGAGGAACAACAATATGAACCAATCAGTACCTCCAGAGCTCCCAGGGACTTAGCCACAAACCAAAGAATACACAGGGAGAGACCCATGGCTCCAGCTACATCTGCAGCAGAGGATGGCCTTGTCAGACATCAATGAGATAAGAGGCCCTTGGTCCTGTGAAGACCCAGCGCCCCAGTATAGGGGAATGCCAGGTCAGGAAAGTGGAAGTGGGTGGCTTGGTGAGCAGAGGGAGGGGGATGGGATAGGGGAGTTTTCAGACGGGAAACAAGGAAAGGGGGTAACATTTGAAATGTAAATAAAGCAAATATCTAATAAAAAAGAAACAGATGTAGGGGAAAATGATTAAGACTCACAATACATGAAAGATCAAAAACTGCTCAGTACTAGGGGGATTTCTCAATGACTGTTTTAAAAATAGAGCAGGACACTTAACTCACCCAAAGAGTCAAAGAATAGTTCCTGTGACCATCCACCCTTGAGTCCCTGTGGGTAATCTATGACTTAGCTTGGGATCTTTACCCCAAGAAAAATTTGAGTACTGTTAGGTTTTCATATAAGATGTTTTTTTAAAAGACTCTTGCTGTAGAATAGATAGATAGCTGTGATATGTGAGTCAGGTCTCCATAGTTACCAATTATTTTGAGGGAAAAAAAGAAAAAAAAGAAAAACTTCACACTAGAATCTAAATGGCTTGAGCATTGCTTAGAGCAAAATACATAGTCTCAGTGATTTTAATTAATAAAAGCATGGCAGAGTGGTAGCTGTCCCTCCAAAATCCTGTCTTCTCTCCAGGAATACAACTAAGTAATAGATGATACATAGATAGATAGATAGATAGATAGATAGATAGATAGATAGATAGATCTAAGTATTTATAGTTTAAGTGTGTGTGTGTGTGTGTGAATACACACACACACATATATCCAAGGAATGAACATAGAGCTCAGGGTGAGTGTACCTACCATGTGAGACCCTGAGTTTGGCCCCTAACACTACAAATATTTATATATACAATCATGCATCATACATAGCTTAATAATGTAACAGTTAAAAATGGATTGATTAGCCAGGCGGTGGTGATGGTAGCAGCTTACACCTTTATGCAGGACACAGGCAGGCAGACCTCTATGTGTTCAAGGACAGCCTGGTTTACTGAGTGAGTTAGTTCCTGGACATCTCAGGCTACACAGAAAAAAATGAGTATATAACAGTGATCCCCATAAACTTACCTTGCCTAGTGACATCATAACTCTCTTGTATAAGTATACTGTCTTTTCTCCCCATCATTAAGTGGTCGATGGCTCTTTGATGTGTGTGCTTGTATGTGTGTGTATGCTTACATATACAATCACTAGGGGATTTCAGATGAATACCATATTAAGATACTACTAGACACATTTAAATTACCAAATCCAAAACACTAGCAAAAACAAATCCCATGACAGTACAAAGCAAGAGAACCCACATATATTACAAATGGAAATGTGGTATAGTCACTTTGGAAATTTGGAGAGCCTATAAAAATTAAACTTACCAGTATGACTCAACAGTTGTACTCTTTCATATTTAACAAATGAGGTAAAAACTTATGGCCACACAAGAACTTGTCTTCATGTTTATGGAAGCTTTATTTGTAATCATCAAAACTTAAAAGCACCTAATGTATCCTTCAATATAAGTGAATTGATCAGTAAAATATGGTACATTCCATATACAGAACATTATTATGCACTGAAAAGATATGAGATACCAAGCCAGAAAATGACATAGAGAAATCTTAAATGCATTTTACTAAGTGAAGCCAGTCTGAAAGACTACATGCAAATCATGTCATTGTAACTCTGTAGCACTCTGGGAAAGGCAAAATTGTGGAAAGAGAGAAAAAAATCAGAGATTGCCCATGCATTTAGGAGTCAGGATGAATATGTGGATGAGAGAGATTTCCCTGAAAAGAAAAATATTCTGTATGACCTGACAGTTGTGGATAGATGTCATCATACATTCACCAGAGCCCATAAGATATACAGCACAGAAGGAACTCAAAAGCAAACCATGGGCTTTGGTTGAAAATTATGTGTCAGTGCTGGTTCATCATTTGCAACTATACCAACAGGTGGAGATACAGTGGAGAGAGTTTGGAAGGAGTTAAAGGAACCCTCTGTATTTTTCTCTCAATTTTGATAAACCTTAATTTTGAACCTAAACATGTTTTAAAAATAATTCAGAGCCAGTGGGGTGTCTCAGCATCAACTTCCAAGTCTAAAAACCTGAGTTTTATCACTGGGATCCTAAATGGTGGAAGGAGAGAACAGACTCCCCTAAGCCATTCTTTAACCTTCATGTATGCATGGTGGCACACACAAACAAAGTAATAAGCTTAAAAGTGAATAAATAAATACTCAATGAAAAACTGCTAGGAAATGGCTTAGTATATGATATTCTATTCTGAGCCATTTTTCCTTGAAATGTGATTTTTTTTCAATGTGTAAACTTAAGTATCACTCTTTCTAAAATGTTCTATATAATTGCTTTTAGATATGTGTTTGTATTCTATTATTTTTATTTTCTTCTATGCCAACCAGCACACTTTAGGTTTCTTTGACCAATTCTCTATCTACCAATTTTGTTTGGCTATTGTCTTCCATATCTCTACAGTTTAAAGATTTAATTAATTAGATTTTAGAGCAGATGTCAAAATTTTATTTAACTCATTAATAAGGTAACTGTTAAGTTTTTACATTTGGCTCCAAAACAAACCCACAATTTAGAATTCTGAAGTAGAGACTGGATAAAAGGCACCATAGTTAAGAAGACTGACTGTTCTTCCAGAGGCCCTGGGGTCTGGTTCTATTCCCAGCCCCTACATGGCCACTGACAACCTTAGTAAGTCCAGTCCCCTGAAAACAAAAACAAACAGACAAAAAAGAGCCAGGCAGTGGTGTCGCACGCCTTTAATCCCAGCACTTGGGAGGCAGAGGCAGGCAGATTTCTGAGTTCGAGGCCAACCTGGTCTACAGAGTGAGTTCCAGGACAGCCAGGGCCATTCAGAGAAACCCTGTTTCGAAAAACAAAAACAAAAGTAAGTCCAGTCCCAGGAGATCTAAAGCTGCTTCTGGCCTCTGAAAGCATGAGGCACCCAAGTGGTATACAAACACACATGCAGACAATCACCTATACACATTAAATTAATTAAATGATTTATCAATAAAGTTATGAATAAGTGCAAAACTATTCAGTCTTCAATTTTCTCTCCATGTCAGAACACTCCTCGTTCTTTAGACAATATTAACTCACATTAATAAATTTCCTATGACTTGTTGAGTTAAAAATAACTGATTCCATTTAAGTAGAGATATCTCTGAAGGGTACATTAGATAAGGCACTTAGTAATTTCTTTTTCCTCCTTCACAGTCTTTCAAAATTTTTCTTGGCTAGTGTCCCATTCACTACTCTCATCTATGGTCCTGAGAATCTTAGAGAAATTGTACCCTTGATCACAAACCAGGCTAATTTTACTTACATAGACACAACAAAATTGGTATATTAACCAAACAGACCTCTTTACTGGGCATGATAACACATACCTTTAGTTCAAACACTCTGGAGGCAGAGACAGTGGATCCTGTGAGTTGCAGGACAGCCATGGCTAAATAGTGTGTCCCTGTCTCAAAAACAAACAGATAAACAAATAGAACTCCTAAATTTTACATTGTATGTTTAAAGCTATGTAGCACTAAACAATTACTAAGGCCACTTCTGAATAGAAGAGCTTATAGGGTATCTCAGGATAGATTTCTGGCACCCTCTTAGAAGCTATTACAAAACTAGGTAATGAACTCCAAGAAATATTGTCAGATGTCACTTGTCATGCTTACAAATTTGGGGAAGTCTTCTTTCTTGAGAACACACAAACTTACCAAGCATTCTGAAAGTAAACTTACTCTCTCTTTTAAGAGCCTATAAATCAGATCAATTCCCTGAGACACTTTAGTGAACACTTGCTTTATGAAGTTACCAGAAATTTCTTCCATATTCCTTTAATAGAACCTATCATATAACCATCATGTAGGATTACATATATATCATTTTAATTATGATTCTCTAGGCAAGGCCCTAACTGTGCACTCAGGTTTTTCATTAATATCCTAGTTGGAAAAACAAGGCAAATTCTTATGGAGCAATGCAAATAACTATATTGTCATGAAAAGTAGGGAGACTTTCCTAGCTAGTTTATTGTCAACTCAATAAGAGAGTTATCTGTCAGGGACCAGCTTTACATCACAGGGTAAACTGATGAAGGCAGCAAGGGTAGCATTGGCAATCAGGGCCAAAACCACTTTACTTTGGGGAATTAACTCTTTCTCTGGGGCCAGAAGCTGATGACTTTTGGTGATTTAACTCTTTCTTGCTATTCCAGGGTGCCAAAAGCAGCTGGCTTCTGGCAGTAACTCTAGTAGTAGGCAAAAAGAAATTTAGTTATTTGGGTTCTTTTCTTTTTGGCTGAGGCCTCTTTCTAGCCAGGCAAGAGGCTTGGAGTTCCTTAACTCTTTATGAGCCAGGGAGAGTTGAAAAGAAAAGAAAAAGAAATGGAAAGAAGGGCACACATAGATACATGCCTTTACCCTCTCACAGGCCTCTTTCCAGTATGCTGCCCTCTACACACACCACCTCAGGAACAAACTTCATTTTCCTTGAGAAAGAGAAGTGCATACTTATTTTTCATTATTGTACATAATATGATTTTAACTATTTATTGCTGTTATCGGGGGAGAGAATTAGTTTTATTTTGTTTTGCTTTTTTTCTTTGAAATAGACTCAATATGTATCCAAGGCTCTCCTTTCAGTTTATCATCTTCTTGCTTCTTGAGTGCTAGAATTACAGGCACAAAGTAACAACCACTTGGTTTATATTTAACCTTTACTCAGAATTTCAAGTGCGAACAAATATTTGAAGACTGCAGTTTCCATAAACACACAGACATAGCTGACAAGCAGAGATTGTGAACATGTGTGTCACACTTTATCATTTCAAGCCCCCTACCCTGTGCTTTTCTCACTTTGTAGGGTCTCACTTTGTAGCTTTTGCTGGCCTCAGACTTCTGATCTGTTTTGTTAGTTTTTTAACGTATTCACTTTACATCCCACTCACTTCTCCCCTCCCTGACACCCCCTCACACAATTTTTACCCTGTCCTCCCTCCCCTTCTCTGAGAGTATAGAGGACTCCCAAGGGTATCCCTACTGTGGCACATCTGTGAGGCTAGGCATATCCTCTCCCACTGAAGTCAGACAATATCTCACAGACAGGCAACAGATTTGGAATAGCCTCCAGTCCACTTGTTCAGGACTCCCTACATATGTGCAGGAGGCTTAGGCCCAGTCTGTGTATGCTCTTTGGTTGGTGGTTCAGTCTTGAGAGCCCCAAGGATCTAGGTTAATTGACTCTGTTGGTCTTCCTGAGGAATTCCTATGCCCTTTGGGACCAGTAATTCTTTCTCCTATTCTTCCATAAGAGTCCCCAATCTCAATCCTCTGTTTGGCTGTGGGTCTCTGCATCTGTCTGAGTCCGCTGCTGGGTGGAGCCTCTCAGAGGACAGCCAAGCTAGACTCATGTTTGCAAGCATAACAGAGTATTATTAATAGTGTCAGGGACTTGTCCATGGGATGGGTCTCAAGTTGGACCAGTTCCCTCCTTCCACTGATCTGTAATATCTATTTTGTTTACACTTTTGAGAAAGATTCAACCATCTACCCTTGTGTCTCCTTGTTATTTGGCTTCTTTGGGTCTGTTGATTATAGCATGGTTATCCTGTACTTTATGGCTAATATCCATTTGTTAGGCTGCATGCCTGCCTCACTGCTGGGGTGTAGAGTGCCACCAGCATATCTGTTGCTCAGGGAAGGCAGAACACAATCTAAGATAGGCGGTCTCAGCCCGTGTTTCCCGAGTGAGAAACAGCAGGAGCTAGGACAGATGCTGTGGTTTTCAATTCCCTGTATACCCAGATGCTACTGGGGACATAGAGGAGTTGAAAATGGTGGTTCTCAGGCTCCTGCAGCAAGGAGTTGTGAACAAGAGTTTTCTATTTCACTGTTTTCTGCTGTTGTCATCCTTATGGTCTCCCTTCTATATCTTTTCTTGACAGTCCTTAAACTCATGATTTTGCTGCAGCCTCCCAAGTGCTTAGGATTATAAACATGTTCCACCAGGCCTTTATCTACTTGCTTTGGGTTGAATAAAGTGGAGCAGACTGAGAAGCATACTTAACATTAACCTCTGGCTTCCACACATATGCACCCACCTGCACATGTGTGTGTGTGTGCGTGCCTTTCCTCACACGTGTGTGCGCACACACACACACAAATACATAATAAAAATGATTTTAAATAACTTTTTGCCAGTAAGTTTGACCATAGACAAAATGAATAAATTCCTTGAAAACTGTTTTCTTTTTTTTCTAATATATGCATCAGAATTGACCCAAAGAGTCTGATTGAGCCAGTTCCAAATGTTTTGAATATTTCTGCACCTGTTAAAGAAATGGGATCTTAAATATCTTTATATTAAGTAAATTATTACATTAGTAGATTCTTACAAGCATATTAAATAATGGCAATCTTGTATGAATAGCTCTTCCCCACCCCAAGATAAAAAACGACAAGCAACCAGTGACTGCTGGGGAAGAGAGAAATAATCTCTCCCAGGGATGAACTCCCTGATTGGTTGCCCAGTGCAGAGTGGTCATCCCTGAAATGATATCTCATAAACAACAAAAATGGACTCAGTGGTGTGTATTTCTGTCTGTATGTGTGTGTACATATTTATGTATGCATACATAAATACATGTAATAATCATAATAAAAGTAAGAGAGTCTATCACTCTGAGAATGGAGGGAGGACATGAGAGGAGTAGAGTATGAGGTCAGCCCAGGATCTTCTAGCTTTCATGGTCTCTGGTGAGAAGTCTGGTGTGATTCTCACAGGTGTGCCTTTATATGTTACTTGACCTTTTTCCCTTACTGCTTTTAATATTCTTTCTTGTTTACTGCATTTGGTGTTTTGAATATTATGTACTGGGAGGACTTTCTGTTCTGGTCCAGTCTGTTTGGAGTTCTGAAGGCTTATTGTATGTTCATGGGCATCTCTTTCTCTAGGTTAGGGAAATTTTTTTCTACAATTTTGTTGATGATATTTACTGACCCTTTAAGTTGGAAATCTTCACTCTCTTCTATACCTATAATCCTTAGGTTTGGTCTTCTCACTGTATCCTGGATTTCCTGGATGGTTTGGGTTACAAACTTTTTGCATTTTACATTTTCTTTGACTGTTGAGTCAATGCTTTCTATATCTTCAGCACCTGAGGTTCTTTCTTCTATCTCTTGTATTCTGTTGTTGATGTTTGCATCTATGACTCCTGAATTCTATCCAAGGTTTTTTATCTCCAAGTTTGTCTCCCTTTGTGATTTCTTAGTTGTTTCTACTTCTGTTTTTAGATCCTGGATGGTTTTGCTCAGTTCTTTCACTTGTTTGCTTGTGTTTTTCTGTAATTCTTTAAGGGTCTTTTGCGTTGCCTCTTTCAGGACTTCTGCCTGTTGATCCATGTTCTCCTGTATTTCTTTAAGTGATTTTTGTGTTTCCTCTTTATGGGCTTCTATCTGTTGACCCATGTTCTCCTGTATTTCTTTAAGCATTTTTTGTGTTTCCTTTTGAAGGGCTTCTAACTATTATCTCATGTTCTCTTGTATTTCTTTAAGGGAGTTAGTAATGTCCTTGAAATCACCTAGCAGCATCATGAAGTGTGATTTTAAATCCAGGTCTTGTTTTTCTGGTGTGTTGAGGTATCCAGGACTTGCTGTTGTTGGAGAACTTGGTTCAGATGTTGCCATGTCACCTTGGTTTCTATTGGTGATGTTCTTGTGTTTGCCTTTTGCCATCTGGTTATCTCTGGTATTAGCTGGTGTTGCTGTCTCTGACTGTGTCTTCTCTGTGCTTCTGGGAGATCAGTTTTCTCTGTGTACACCAGTATGTAAGTACTTCTGAGAGACCCACTCTCTTGGAGTTGTATTTGGGTATGTAGCTCTGTGGCCCCGATCAACTCTGGGTGCAGGCTGTGCTGGTGTATAGCTGGCTCCTTGCGCCACTTGGAGATGGCGCACTGTGGCAGGCCACAGGTTTTAAATGAGATAAATCCACTATAAAGGGCTATATAAGAAATAAAATCAGACAAAGGGTTGTTTATAAGGAGCTTTGATAATATACACATATGTTTACATATGAATATATTATTAAAATCTATATAACTATATATCATAAAGAGTAATTTCACTGTATACAATATAAAATAAATCAGATAGTGGAGGGAACTACTAGAATTTCCACTGTGATAATCGAATATGACTATATAAAAAATTGAGCAGCTTAGGAAAGAAAGCTGACTTAAATAACTTCGAAAAAACTGTTTTGACTTGGACACAAGGTCAAGGACAAAAATAGTATGCACAATACTGTGCTCTAGTCAAGAACTTTGATTTTCATTGCTATATTGGTTAGCAATTATATATATTCTTTACATGTGTAGTCATTTCTAGTATAGCATGGCACATGTGTTACTAAAAATGATTCTACCATGGAAATGTGTGTGATAAATTCTAAGGAGCTGTGAGGAAAATTTGGTTAGGAATATACATGAGAGCTTAAAGACACATAACAAGCAAATAAAATTATAGTTTGGTATATGTTAAATGACTAAAATATATCAATACTACAATAAATATGCTATTTTTGCTTGAAATAGATTTGATGGTTACTTGTGGAAGACAATATCAAAAGGAATGCAGCCTGTGAAATATGAAGTAATGGAAGGAGGAGTATCTGAATTTGAGGGGAAGTTGTAGCAATAGGCAGAGTCAGATATAGCCATAACATATGCAATTCACTGAGGTATCCAATACAAAATTGAGTTGTGCACTTCCATGTGTTTTATGTATTCCTGTACAGCAAAGTACAGCTAGGTATAGTTCTCTGCATTCATCTGCTACTTTACATAGAAATTAGAATGCAAGCAAATACTTAATTTACATTATATGTGTGTAAATGTTCCCTGATATTCCAATCATGTTAGAGCAAATTGAAACTTCCCAATATGTTATGCATATGTCTGTGTGCATATGCATAAGCACAGAGGCACACTGATAGTGTGTTTTTCATTATCTGTGTTTTATTTTCATTAATGTTGGGAAAAGTAGGTGGTTTTGTATGGTTATGAAATACAAGCCATTATAAAAATTAATTCTATTATTGTATTTTAGTAAAATATGATTGGAAAAAGTTTTACTGATATCACTTTAAGTAGCATCAAAACCTATTAAATGTATAAAAATAAAACAATAAGGAAAGATGTGAAGACCTCTATACAGACATTCTTAAAACACTGGAAAATTTTAAAGACCTAAATAAATGAAGTTTATATATGTGTATGTATGTACATACACATATAATGTATAATGCTTATGAGCTAGAAAAGTCAGTATTATGAAATTTTCCCTAATTTGGTCTATAGACGTAAAGAATCCCAGTCAAAATCCCAGCTGATTCAATTGTATAAATTGGAAGGATAATATAGAAATCTTTATGGAGATACAAAGGGCAATCGTGAGAAAAATAGGTAGAATTCTAGTACTTAAATCCTGAAACAAATAATCCAGAATAGAATCTAGAAATAGAGCCACAAATGGTGATTTGATTTGCACCAATGTGTCTAATACTTTAAAATGGGAAAAGGCTGTTGTATTGCTTTTGTTTCATATTAAAAGGTTGGAATAATTTTATGTAAATATGAGAAAATCATTAACATTGATCTCCCTTTACACCACACATACACACACACACACACACACACACACAACTTAGCAAGGACTTTGCAATCTCACCCATAAGCATATATTCAACTGGAATAAATGTATCTATTCACAAAAATATGCACAAAATCTTCACAATATTTCTATTCATAAGAGCTAAAAATATGAAACAACTATTTCAACAGAAGGATGAATTAAATAAATTTAATAATGTTTATATAGTGGAACACTGCAAAGCAAGAAAAGAAAATAGTCTCTGGTCCATGCAAAAAATCTAAATGAAAATCATAGGCTTTATGAGGAAAAGAATTCAGTCACAATATGATATACTAGATTCATTTTGAAAAATGAATGCATTCAGGGTGGTTAGAGAGATGGATAAATAGTCAAGAATGCTTGATAATTTTTAAGAGGATCCAAGTTCAGTTCCTGGCACCCATATTGGCAATTCATAGCCACCTGTAAAGCCAGCACCAAGGGGTCTGTCAACCATTTCTGGCCTCTGCAGGTGCCCACATACTTGTAGCATACACTCGCACATACACACACATACATCCAAAGAAACTACTTTATTTAAATCTTTGAAAAATGAATGTCATGCAATTCATCCATAACAGTGTATAATTCAGTAGACTTTACTATATTCAGATAAGTGAAACCAGAGTCAGGCAAGATTCCATTACCTCCTAAAGAAACTTTGAACCTTTTAAGAACCCTTGTATGCCGGGCAGTGGTGGTGCACGCCTATAATCCCAGCACTCTGGGAGGCAGAGGCAGGTGGATTTCTGAGTTCGAGGCTAGCCTGGTCTACAGAGTGAGTTCCAGGGCAGCCAAGGCTATACAGAGAAACCCTGTCTCGAAAAAAACAAATCCAAAAAAAAAAAAAAAACCCTTGTATTTTCTGAACCACTAATTTGTGTTCTGTTCAAATAGATTTGCATATTCTGAATGTTTCATATATATCAAATTATATAATATGTATAGTTTGCGACTGGCTTATTTAATTTAGACTATTTCAGATCTTCAAAGTTCCCCCATGTTGTAGTGAGTATCAACACTTTATAACTTTTCATAACCAAATATTCCATCTTACAGATATACTATTTTATTCATCTATTGATCAATTGATCATTTAGCTTGTTTATCTCTTATGGTAATTATGAGTAATGCTGTTATAAACATTTGCATAGAAGTTTTTGTCTGTACATACTTTTACTTTCTTTGGGTCTGGACCTAAAAGTAGAATTCGTAGTCATAACTATGCTTAATCATTTGAGAAACTGCCAAACTATATTTCAAAGCATTTGCATAATTTTATGTTCCCATTGGCAGTGTATAGAGCTTCAAATTTCTTTACATCTTTGTCAATGTTTTGATTATTACTATCACCATCATTATCATCATCATCATCATCATCATTATTATTCCAGCCATCTTAGTCATCATCATCATCATCATCATCATCATCATTATTCCAGCCATCCTAGTGAGTATACTTATGGTGACTTATGATTGCTTTGAATTTTCTGATGATGACTTTTCCCCATGAAATATGTGCAGTTTTTCAAGGTACTATTGTCTATTATATAATTTGTCTCATAGTTCCAGAAACTGGGGGGTTCAAAATCAGTGAAAGCATGTAATGAGTATAACATGGCAGAAGGTAAAAGGGTGAGCTAGTATGAAATAAGAAACAAAAAAGGAAGGTTAGCCTCAGTTTATAAGAACCTAATAACACAGTAACTAATCTAGTCCCTTCAGGGTGAGAATTTGTTCACTTCTGTGAAAAACGGCTTGATCCATTTTGAGTTAATTTTTGTATATTGGCATCAAGTACAAATCCAATTTCATTGTTTAACATGTAATTATCTTCTGTTTCAAAGACTAGTCATTCCCCATGAATAGTCTTATATCACATGTGAAATATTAGTTGGCCATGGATACATGTCTGCATTTCTGGATTATCAGTTAGATCTCACTGATGATAGGTCTATCCTAATGGCAGTACCATAATATTCATCTTTTTGTTCCTTTAGTAAGCTTTGTGTAATCAGGAAATTTTAGCCACTCAATTTTTATATTCTTTTAAGATTATTTGATTATTCTGTGTCAGTTGACTTTCCATATAAACTTTTGAATCAATTTGGAATTTTGGGGAGGCGGTGTTTGAGACAGGGTTTCTGTATGTAGCCTTGACTGTCCCATAGGCACCTGCCTCTGCCTCCCAAGTGCTGGGATTAAAGGTATGTGTCATCACCTCTTGGCTTTTTTTTTTTATTTTGTAAGTAATTGGCTTCTGTTTTATTAGATATTTTCTTTATTTACATTTCAAATGTCCCCTTTCCTGGTTACTCTCCCCCAAAAAGTCCCTTAACACATCCCCCCACCCCCTGCTCACCAACCCACCCACTCCCGCTTCCCTCCCCTGGCATTCCCCTACACTGGGGCTTCTAGCCTTCACAAGAACAAGGACTTCTCCTCCCATTGATGCCCAACAAGGCCATCCTCTGCTACATATGTGGCTGGAGCCATGGGTCCCTCCATGTGTATTCTTTGATTGGTGGTTTAGTCCCTGGGAGCTCTGGGAGTATTGGTTGGTTCATATTGTTGTTCCTCCTATGGGGCTGCAACCCCCTTCAGTTCCTTGGGTCCTTTCTCCAGCTCCTCCATTGGGGACCCTGTGCACAGTTCACTGGCTGGATGAGAGCATCTGCCTCTGTATTTGCCAGGCTCTAGCAGAGCCTCTCAGAAGACAGCTCTATCAGGTTCCTGTCAGCAAGCACTTGTAGGCATCCACAATAGTTTGGGTTTAGTGACTGTATGTGAGATGAATCCCGAGGTGGGGCAGTCAGTCTCTGAATGGACTTTCCTTCGGTCTCTGCTCCACATTTTGTATCTCCTCCTGTGGGTATTTTGTTCCCCTTCTAAGAGGGAAGAGAGTATCCATATTTCAGATGTTCTTTGGTAAATTGTCATCTCATAGTGATGAAGACAGTGTTTGAGGATTCAGACACTTGGACTGGAGATAAACTCAGGGAGTAAAAGCACTGACTGCTCCCCCAGAGGACCTGGATTCAGTTCCTAGCACCCATATGGTGCCTTACCATCCATAACTACATTTCCAGAGGATCCAACACCTTTGTCTGACCTCCACAGAGATCACGCACACATATAGTTCACAGACATACATCCTGGCAAAATACGTTAAACAATCAAAGTCAAATAAACAAATAAATAATGACCCTTTCAATATGGTCATTTAAAAAATTAATTCGATTTTGCCCCAGGGAGCCAGGCAACTCCACAGTCTTCTGTGCACAGTCTACCTGCAGACAGTGATCTCCCAGCAGCGCTTTCACTTCTGAGCATGGAGGTGAGATCTCCACCTTCTCTCTGGAGGGGAACAGCTAGGAGCACACAGGGCCTAAGATCAGTGGAGCAGCTGGGACGGAAGTCTTCCTGCTGCCATTTGCCCTAGGGAACCAGGTGGCTCTACAGACTTCTGTGCACAGACCCTGGGCAGAAGAGAGTTGGTCTCCCAGGAGTACTGACGCAGGCTTACAGGCCCTCAGAAGGGACAAGCACCAGCCAGCCAGCAATACCAACTAGCACCAGACATAACCAGATGGCAAAAGGCAAGTACAAGAACCCTACCAAGAGAAACCAAGGCTACTTGACAACATCAGAACCCAGTTCTCCCTCCACAGCAAGTCCTGAATACCCCAACACACCGGAAAATCAAGAGTTGGGTCTAAAATCGTATCTCATGATACTGATAGAGGGCTTCAAGAAAGACTTAAATAACTCCCTTAAAGAAATACAGGAGAACATTGGTCAACAGGCAAAAGCCCTTAAAGAGGAAACACAAAAATCTCTTCAAGAAATACAAGAGATCATGCATGGGTCAACAGGCAGAAACCCTTAAAGAGGAAACACAAAAATTCCTTAAAGAATTATAGGAAAACACAAACAATCAAGTGAAGGAACTGAACAAAACCATCCAGGATCCAAAAGTGGACGTAGAAACAATAAAAAATCACAAAGCAAGACATCTCTGGAGATAGAAAACGTTGAGAAGAAATCAGGAGTGATAAATGCAAGCCAAACCTAAGGATTATAGGTATAGAAGAGAGTGAAGATTTCCAACTTAAAGGGCCAGTAAATATCATCAACAAAATTGCAGAAGAAAACTTCCCTAACCTAGAGAAAGAGATGCCCATGAACATACAATAAGCCTTCAGAACTCCAAACATACTGGGCCAAAACAGAAAGTCCTCCCAGCACATAATAATCAAAACACCAAATGCACTAAACAAGAAAGAATATTAAAAGCAATAAGAGAAAAAGGTCAAGTAACATATAAAGGCAGGCCTATCAGAATTACACCAGACTTCTCACCAGAGACAATGAAAGCTAGAAGATCCTGGGCAGATCTCATACAGACCCTAAGAGAACACAAATGCCAGCCCAGACTACTATACCCAGCAAAACTCTCAATCACCATAGATGGAGAAACCAAGATATTCCACAATAAAACAAATTTACACACTATCTATCCACAAATCCAGCTCTACAAAGGATAATATGTGGAAAAAGCCAACACAAGGAAGGAAACTACACCTTAGAAAAAGCAAGAAAGTAATTTTTCAATAAACCCAAAAGAAGATAACCACATAAACAATAAAAATAACATCAAAAATGATAGGAAGCAACAATCACTATTCCTTAATATCTTTTAACATCAGTGGACGTAATTCCCCAATAAAAAGACATAAACTGGTTCACCAGGAAGATTGAGAACCACTGATCTACTGGATGAGTCATCCTATTCCCCGACTTGTATTTTATTGTGAATTAATTACCCATGTCCCACCCAAGCTTATATGTTAAAAGCCTACTCCCTAATGTGATGGTATAGGGGGTACCTTTAATTGTGGTGGCTTGAATGAGAACTGCGCCTTAGGCTCATATATTTGAATGCTTGGTCTCCAGTAGGTGGAACTGTTTGGGAAGACTTGGGAGGTGTGGCCTTGTTGGAGGAGGTGTGTCATGGGGCATGGACTTTGAGGTTGCAGATTAAGATGTAAATTGTCAGCTACTGCTCTGGTGCTATGCCTGCCTGCCTGCCTACTGCCATGCTCCCTGCTATAATGGTCATAGCCTCCAGCCCTCTAAAACTAAGCCCCTGATAAACTTTTTGTTCTATAAAAAAAACAAAAACAAACAAACAAAAAGACATAAACTAACAAATATTTTTCATGTAAATCTTCAATTTTATCAGAAAATGGTTGTAAGTCCTCTTTCAATTAATTTAGTAATTTTCATCTCTACCAGTTTATCTGCATTATTTTTCATGATAATCTTCAATTTTAACATGTTTTTCTATATATTTCTTATATTTTATCAGAAATATTTTCCATATAAATCTGATTATTTCACAAAATATTTTTAATTCTACCTTCAATTAATTTAGAAAAGTTTTTATGTCTACTAATTCATCTGTTTAATTTTCCATGAAATAGTCAATTTTAAAGTGTTTTCTATATATTTCTTGAATTTTATCAGAAATATTTTCCATGTAAATCTTCAATTTTACCTGAAAAAGTTTATAATTCCACTTTCAATCAACTTAGAATTACTTTTATGCCTACCATTTTATCTGTATAATTTTCCAAGATCATCTTTAATTTTAACATATTTTCTATGTATTTCCTCAATTTTATCAGAAATATTTTCCATGTAAATCTTCAACTTTATCAGAAAATGTTTATAATTCTAGTTTCAATCAACTTCAATAAAAGGAATACTTTTATGCCTACCTTTATTATATCTATGTAAAATTTTCCATGATAATCTTCAATTTTAACATGTTTTTCTACATTTTTCTACAATTTTAGCATAAATATTTTTCCACGTAAATCCTCAATTCTATCATAAAATGTTTCTATTTCATTCTTCAATTAATTAATTTTCCATGAAAATGACAATTTTAACGTGTTTTTATATATATCTCTTCTATTTTATCACAAATATTTTCCATGTAAATCTTTTTTATCATAAAATGTTTTTACTTCCTTTTTCAATAAAAGAACATGCTTTTCAAAAAAAACTAAGGAAATAAAGAAAAACAAAAAGAAGAAAATGGAAGACCCAGTTATTACATCTCTTTTTAATCTCTTATTTCTCACCTAAAGTCCTCAGGTATAAAGGTATAAAGGATACTTCACCAAATAAATAAGTGCCCAACAAGCAAAAATAATAATAATTCAAGCCTTTGCTTGAAATTTTAATTTTTAACATTGGCAAAAATAATTCCATTGTTCATCAAGTAACAGCTTTTTCTTGTTAATTTTGGCTAAAATGTTTAGCCAAATACCTAAATTTGAATGCCTGTGCCTTTTTATTTACTCTTTTAAGTAAGAATATACTTTAAATATAAACTAATTTTAACAATATGAAAGAACTTAAACTTTCAGAGATATATGTGAGAACTAATGAAGACAACAAAAGGTCATCTGACTTCGTCATTGGCTTACTAACAGTCCTAAGTAACGTTTGAGATCACCACTAGGACAAAGTTTTCCTAGGACTGCTCCAAAAGTGTTTGGTATAAAGGCTTGAAGTGATTGTGTTGTAGAATGCACTGCAAAGGACTCACAAGGCTTCCTTATAACAGTTTTTCTTATTCTGGCCCTCACTTCAATGGTCCCAACAAATTATTGTCCTAATAATGGTGATTGAAGGCCAAGAAGGAGTAAAAGAAAAGAAAAACAAAAACATCAGAAAATGTTGCAAGAGTAAAACAACTGAAAAGCAATTAAAGGAAAGAGAGTGTTCTGCAACCAGAGAAATGTCATTTTTAAAATTCTGTAGAATTGGAAGGATCCACTAAAGTTTAATGATAGTATTATTTAGGAGGTAACATGTAATGGAGAATCATGTTCTAACTTCAACACTGATAATCACAGGTAGAGAAGTTTGTTGATTATCTATTGGCAGTGATTATAAATTATTATTTCACAGGATGAAATCTGAAAATCAAAATTACAAAAATTCCCCCAAATCCAAAATATTTTAGGACAGGCATAATACCACATGTGGCAAATTCCACATTTGACCTCATATGACCAGTCACAGTTAAAACAAAAGGGAAAATCATTTGGAATAGATAAACATAGAATATAGAAAATAAAAAATTATAATAAAAAAAGTAGATGTTAATAAAAATAAAACAAAAGTGTACTGAAAATATTATAAAAGCTGAGTACAATTGGTGCAAAGCTTCAATTAGTTTTACTGTGTCCCTGTTTAGTTTCTGTTTTCCTGATCGGTCCATTGAGGAGAGTGGAGTGTTGAAGTCCCCCACAATTATTGTGTTAGGTGCAGTGTGTGCTTTGAGCTTTAATAAAGTTTCTTTTACGAATGAGGGTGCCCTTGCATTTGGCGCATAGATGTTCATAATTGAAAGTTGAAGTGGGAAGGGGTGGGTGGGAAGGGGTAAGGCAATGACGAAGTCAGATGACCTTTTGTTGTCTTCATTAGTTCTCACATATATCTCTGAAAGTTTAAGTTCTTTCATATTGTTAAAATTAGTTTATTTTTAAAGTATATTCTTACTTTAAAGAGTAAATAAAAACGGGGAGGGAAGGGGGTTTATGGGATTTTTGGGGAGTGGGGGGCTAGAAAAGGGGAAATCATTCAAAATGTAAATAAAAGATATATCGAAAAAAATAAAGTAAAAAAAAAAACAAAAGCTGAGTAATTGTTACACATATATAATTCCAGTACGTGAGAGGTGGGGAGTGGAGGACTGAGTACATCAACCTTGGCCACATATCTGTCTAAAAAATATGAGGCAAAAGCCAGCAAAATGACTCGATAGGTAAAAGGGCTTGCTACCCATCCTGATGACCCCAATTTGATCCCCAGGACCCATATGGTAGGCAGAGAGAACAAGTTGTACTCTGAACACCACATGCACAAGTGCCTATACACATATAAGGAAGAAAGGAGGAGGGGAAAGGGGAGGGAGAAGGATAGAAAAGGTTAATATACAAAATTACCTTTGTGTTCTGCATAGACGTATAATAAAACATTAATGAATTTGTCTTTAGGGTTTGTCTAATTCACCTAAACATTTTCAGATAGACTTGCAACATTTCAATATCTATATCAGTAGTGACTGGGATGGCCTTCAGACTATAAGTGAAATTAATTCTCCCTTATGGGAAAACCTGTCCAGTTAGGATAGGATAGGGGAGAGTATTAATGTTGAAGTAACAAAAATGTTAAACTTTACCTTTTCTTTAGGAGACTTCTCAGGTGATGACTGTGGGGTAATGCTTCTGCTCTATGAATTTGAAGTTAAAACCAAAACAAATGATCCATCACTGGAACGCTTTCTGGATTCACTTTGGAAGATGCCTGGTTTACAAAGCACAACACTTGAAACAATAGCATGTAAGCGCTCTATTTGTACCTGTGTAAGGCCAGTGCCCATTTAGATCCTACTGTTTTCTGTCTTCTGACCTTGAGATTATTTTCCTCATAATATGTTTCTCCCTTTCCGATGCATTCTTAAACTATTTTGAATTAAAATTATTCATATAGTTATCTTTTTTGCTCTAAGATTCTAATCTCTTTAGGATCATGAGCAATAATTATATATATATATATATATATATATATATATATATTATACTAATAAATCTTAGTGAAGAGCATTGCTCATAATAGGTGCTCAAATGCAGTCTATATGTAGAATTTAAATTTTGAAAAGTTAGTTTTATGTAGGTAGCTAAACGTGATAAAAGGCTACTTTGATGATCAAAGATGACTCAGCCTTAGCAATTTACTAAAATGTATGTAGAATTTTTTGCAACTTTTTAACTCTCTCTCTCTCTCTCTCTCTCTCTCTCTCTCTCTCTCTCTGTGTGTGTGTGTGTGTGTGTGTGTGTGTGTGTGTGTGTGCTTACATGTGTTAGCTGAAAACTTGCAGGAGGCAGTTTGCTTTGCAGCATATAGGCTCCAGGGATTGAAATTTGGTTATCAAGCTAGGTAGCAAGTATTTTTTTTTATTTTTTAAATATTTTTATTTTCTATATTCTTTGTTTACATTCCAAATGATTTCCCCTTTCCTGGATCCCCCCTCCCCATATGTCCCATAAACCTTCTTCTCTCCATCAAGTATTTTTTTACACACTGAGCCACATCACTAGTCCCTAGAAATTTGGAAATATTTTAACACAGGTGTCATTTTCAAAATTCTTTAAGCTATTCTATAGGTTTGAGGTTTATAGACCTCAAAACCATTTGGGGAATATACTGCCAGAAATGCTGGAAATGCCCTGATTATCTTCCCTTTTACCTGTTACTTTCTGCAAGAGCTTCAGCATGATTAGTAAAGGTATTAGGTAGCTTCCAGTATACTACAGTTGCCTTGGGTTTTCTAAAAGTGGCCAATGAGGCATACTCTGTGACTACCACTCCGTATATAATGGAAGTGCTCTACAGGCTTCTTGACCGCATCTGGAAGTCTTAGAGACTAAGACTCTATATAAGGCAGTAATGTCAAAGCCTTTCTATTTTTTGCATCTGGCAGCAGCAGTAACAGCAACAAAAAAAACCAGTATATTTCAGATTGTTATCTGGCTTTGATTAGCAGACTTTTATTGATCTGCTTCTATTTCTTTCTTAGCTTGCCTTTCCTTCATCATGTTTCATAAGATAGTTGTATCACCTGTAGGTAGGACTGCGTGCTTTTCAGTCACTGATCATCGGAGAATGAATGTAACCTAAAAGTCCTATCGTGGTACTCTGCCTGGAAAAAAGAAACTCTGAAAACTTCTATAGAGTCATCATTTTACAAAATTTGGTGTGTGTGTGTGTGTGAATCCTTTTGTTCCATTACAGAGTGCATGTTATAGTTCTGTATGAATAAGATAATGTGACATTCAGAACCTTTTCCCTTCTCTTCTTATAGTACTAGCTATGGATAAGCCTGCACACTATCCTACTATTGCACAGAAGGCCTTGAAAAAACTTTTAGTGATCTACAGAAGAAAAAAGCCAGTTGATGTTTTGAAATACAGGTTAGTAAATATAATTTGACACCTAAATTAAGTTTCATGGAAGTCAAAAAAGAAAACTAAAAACAAAACAAAACAAAACCCCACTAATCAGTCACCCACTATAATCAACTGGGCCAGCATAGAAGATTATAGGGAAACTATCCTGTAAACGTCTCTGTAGGGAAAATTGCATTAGACACTGAAGAATATTAAGCAAGTTTAAGGAATCTACTGTTCTCAGGGGAGAAAACGAAGGGTATATCCTGGTTTCCTTCATTTTTCTAGTCATATAATAAAATAGTACTGTGTATTTTCCTTCTTTCATGTTATTTACTAAATATCCCAAATGATCATAAATTGGTAGCCACCACTCAACTTCAACATTTTTCCTAAATTTTCTTCTGTTTTTATCCCCTAATACTTTTAAGTATCAATAATGTTGTATGGTTTTGTTTTTTTGGGAAAAATTCATTACAGTCTTTCTGTTCTGAGAAGTGAGATTTTCATTTAAATTAAATCCATAATGTCATAAAATATGACAACGGCATAATTGGGCTGGCAAAATAGTTCACCATGTGAAGGAACCTGCTGCCAAATCTGATGATCTGAGTTCAGTCTCCAGGACCCACATAGTGGAAGGAGAGAACCAACTCTAGAGAGTTGTCCCCTGACCTCTGCTCAAGCTATGCAAGCGCATGAGTGCGCATGTGCGCGACCCCCCACAAATAATAAATTAATTAAACAATTCCTTCATGAGAGAGATGAAGTTGCCTAAAAAAAAAATAAATAAAAACTACCAACCACAAGTATCAAAGGAAGGACTGATAGCCCCTTTTACATCTTCAAAACTCTATCTTCCAATGTTAGAAGCAAGATCAAAATGGAGGAAGGAGCAGAACTGCTGCAAAGCTCTCAGTGTAAGATGAGACTCAAGAGTTGACTCTCAGCCAGGCCAGTGATTCTTTCCTTATGGATGACTCTTCTCTTTTGTATTTTTCAGCGCATGCATGCACAACTTGATTGGCCTTCTGGTGTCAGATGAAATATGGAATATAGCAGTGTATCCCCTAAAAGAAGTTTGGAACCATTTAAAAAATGCTCTGAGCATCATTAGCCACTCCGTAAGTTAAAGAGCAATAGTAAACTTGCAGACGATTGTAAGGAACCGAAGTGTCTTATATATTTAAATTCATATAGAATGATACTTTCTGATAGGACTTTAATGGTAAATTTACATTACAATGTAGATATCCACTTAAAAGTATCTCTGAGTTTATAAAATGTAAATAGTTAATAGTAGGAATTTTCTAGTATAAGTTTACTAAAGTTTGGATCAGAATAACAAGACTACTAGGCATCTTGAATTGTTTTGACTTTTGGGGGCCTAATATAATTCTTTCCCCTATGATTATATTAATTTTGTGAAAAGGCTTATTACTCTTCCCACTGTATCTTAGAGACAGGTGATAAAATAGAAGGAACACAAATCTGTATTTTGGTCCCTTTTAATTGTTTGTTTGTGTGTTTTCAGTGAAGATACTTTTGGTTCCCGCCTTCTTCTCTGAGCCCTTTGAACTCCATCTACGTTATCACTTTACCAGTATTTCATTTCATTCTTTTTGCTGAAAAAATTGTATACCATATTTTGTCTATTCATTAGTTGTCTATTTTTAACCACTGTGAATAATGCTCCTATGACCATTTGTATGTAGTTGTTTCTGTTTCTGTAATTAATGTGTGTGCTTGTGTGTGTGTGTGTGTGTGTGTGTGTGTGTGTGTGTGTGTGTGTGTAGATAGAAAGGGAGGGAAGCAGGGAGAGGGAGGGAGGGGAGATAGAAGGGGGAGTAGCAGGCCCCACTGTATTACTATATAACTCTGGCTGGCCTGGAACTCATTATATATACCAGGCTGGACTTGCACTCACAGAGATCTGCCTGACACTGCATCCTAAGACCTGGGATTAAAGGCACACACCACTAAGCCTGGCTGTAGTATATGTATTTGATTTTCTTAAATGTATATGTACAACTAGAATTGTAGGGTCCCCTGCTAGCTCTGTGGTTAGCTTTGTATAGAGCTTCCCTCTGTTTTCCAAAATGGAAATACCACTTTACATTCTGGTTTAGTTATTTTTCTATTGTTGTGATAAAATATGATTACAAGGAAACTTACAGAAGAGTTTATAGTTTGAGAGGAAAAGTACACAAATGGCAAGGGAGCAGAGAGCTAAGATATTCTCAATCATAAACACAAAGCAGAAAAATAGTGAACTAGAACTTTAAAAGTTCAAAACCTACCACCAAGGATGCAGTACTGTCTGTAGTACTGCCCTAAACAGTGCCACCAACTAGAAGATATCTAAGCCTGTGGAAGATAATTTCTTTCATGCCACTCCATATTCCCACTATGTGCAGATTCTGATTTCTCTACTTCTACGCCAGCATTGTTATTGCTTATGTTTTTATTATAACCATCTTAGTGAGTATGGAGTGGTAACTTCTGAGGTTTGAGATTAGTAGTTTCTTCATAGCTAGTGGTGTATTGACCATATATTTATTGACTTTTTATTTCTTTCTTGGAAAAATGTCTATTTGACTTTCCAACGTTTTAAAAATTGGGTTGTCTTTTAATTGAGTTATAAGAGTTCTTTATATATTCTGGATAAGGTCCTTTATTTGCAAATGTTTTCTTTAAATCTTTTCCTTTTCCCCAATGTAATCATTTGAAAAGAAAAAATATTAATGAAGTCTAATTTATCAAGCATCCCACTTTTATAGATATTTTACTTTTATAGGTATTGCAGTTTTATAGGTAGTGTTTTGAAATGAAAAAAATCTTTGTCCAATCCAAGTTTACATTTACCTTTTCTTATGTATTATTGAAGTTTTATATTTCTATCTTTTGAATATAGGTCTATGATACATTTTAAATTAGTTTTTTGTCTGGTTTAAAGTAAGAGTTTATATACTTTCTGTTGTTTGAGTTGTGTTTCCTCGCTTGTAAAATTTCTTTTCTGAGTCTACTACATTGCACATGAGTGGGTCAATATAAATAGTATCCGTGTTATAAACTTATTCATGAATATGTAAGATGTTAACTTTTTTATGAGAGCCATAGAACAGGAGAGTAAGATGGCTTGCTTAAAATCATGCAAAAGGTCATTACTTTCATTCATGATGATATATAAGTATATTGGTTTGGGATGTAGCTCAGTTTGTATAATGCTTGCTGAGAGTTCTGTCTCCAACATTGCATAGCCAGATATTGGTGGCACACACCTTTAATCTAGAACCTGGAAGCATCAGAAATTCATAGTCATCCTTGGCTACATAGTGATTTTGAGATCATGAAAATCTGTCTCAAAAGCAAGCAGGTAAACAACCAACAATAAAATCTAAGAATCTTGGCTGTTCTTTATATAATAGGATTTGTAAATCACAATATAAGATAATAAGTAGGATGCCAATCTGATACAAGCTATCAGTGACAAACAAAATCTAAAATTATCCTGTACAACTTAATTCTGGCCTATATAAATTTAAATATGAAAAATTTCAGCACTGAACAATTTGGTTTTTTCTTTTGCAACCTTTAATATTTTAGGAAGAGAGGGAAATTCCATTTATAAGCCAGAAACTACATCTGGAACTTCAAATGTATTCTATATGCTAACTAAAAATTACACTTACTGGAACTCCACACTGATCAATCTCTATAGTCTCTGTGAGGCCACAGCTTCTATGAGGAACTTGGCATTGCCCCTTTTACCCATCACACTACAGTTATAATCCCTATCACTCTTCTATTAGGGAGCCTGCTGATTTCTAATTTTCTGGTGAGTTTCCTGTCCAGTATTGCCCATACCTAAAACATGATCATATGCTTAGCTTCTTATACAGAAAATAGTTTAGTGACTCTATTAGCTCTTTATCTTGTATATATTGTTTTTTTTTTCTTTTTTATTGACTTGCTATGTATCTGCTTTGTTTCAAATGCTCAGGAGAAAAGTCTCCCTTTATCATTTTTTCAAAATTTATTAAGTCGGTAACTTTTATCAGCTACCTCCATACACTGATAAAATGCCCATTACACAAATATAAAGTCTCTGTCTCATACACCATGCTCTACAGGTAGCATTCATGCTTTACTTTTATGTCCATTATCTCATTGTGATTCAATAGATAGTGCCACTGTTACTATCTTGGATTTACAATTGAAGACATTTTTAAAATTCAAAAAGTCAGGTTACTAATTTAGTTAAAAAATCATCTGTGGTTAACAAATGGGCCTGGTACAATCTCTGGTAAGAGCCTGCTTCCTCATAGATGAGATAATTTCTTTCTGTAACTTCAAATGGTAAAAAAGAAAAGGATCTCTCTTGGATCCTTTCTAATGGCATTAACCTTATTTGTGAGGACTACCCTTATTACCTAATCACTTCCTGATGATTCAAATTCTTAATATTGGCAATTTGAAGGTTAGGACTTTAAAATGTGACTTGGGAGGTTACATAAATTCATTCAAATGCCCCTTTATCACTGGAATCATTCTTTCAGTGCATCTTTACCAGTTTTTAGTAGGAAATCTCAGGTTAGATAGAGACTTAGGCTGATATTCAGAGCTAGTGGCAATGAAAGAGCCCAGTGGGGAAGGGATGACATGCTTAAGTAGACATTTCTATGTACTCTATAATAGGTTTTCTAGTATTCTAGACTCATTTTTTCAGAATAGGGTTGTTTCGGTTGCCTCTTAATTAAATTATTATTTTGAAATAATTACAGTTATATATATACTTATAAGAAATATCATAGGAGTCTTGTACACTCTTTCCACGGCTTTCCACAATAATACCTTACAAAATAATATCACAGTATCACAATCAAAAGCCAGGCATGGTAGCACACACTCAAAATCCCATTACACAGAACATGGAGGCATGAAAGTTAGGAACTGAAGGTCATATTCTACTACACAGAGAGTTTGAGTCAAGCATGGACTACATAAAAATGCCTGCCTCAAAAATGTAAAAGAGAAAACAAAATCACAACTAAAATGTTGACATTATTTCAAGCAACATAGGGAATTCTACATCACCACAGAGATCTTTCTTGTTGCCTTTTTATCCCTTCCACTTCTCTCTTAGTCCCAGCTTTAAAAATAGCCAGCTACTAAAATATTGCCAATTTCTCTAATTTTGTCGTTCCAAGAATGTTATCCAAATGGAGTCATATAGTATATATGGAGCTTTAGAATAGTACAGTACATAACCTTCTAGAATTGCTATTTTCCAGTTGTCATAGTTCTCTGGCAATTCATCAAGTAATAATGTTTCACAACAGGATAGATATTATATGACTCTGCTTATGTGAAGTACCTAGAGTGGTAAAATTAAGAAATATGAAAAATAGAGTGCTGGTGGCTAATAGGGATGGAACCTGTAGAATTTGAGTTTTTAAAGATTAAAGCAGTTCGATAGGTTAGGGTAGTGCTGATTAGCACAGCAATGTGAATATAAACTGTAAGATAGTAAATTATGTGCTATGCTTATCCACTATTTTAAAAAGTCTTAGAAAAATTTTAGTAGATATTGTAACATTTGTGCCATCTCAGAAGTATCAAGTGTTTATCTTTTTGTTATTCAGTGTAAATATTCTACTTTAGTAATTCTTACTTTAGTAATTCCTCTTATTGAAATTTAGACATTTTTATGTCATGTTGAGATCTTGAATCTTACTTAGCCTTCTGTTTTAGCTAGCTTTCTCTAACACCACTGTGCAGGGGAAGAACCATGACCTTGGAACTTCCAGATGAAAGCTTGGCACTGCCACATGCACCTCTCTCTCTCTCTCTCTCTCTCTCTCTCTCTCTCTCTCTCTCTCTCACACACACACACACACACACACACACACACACACACACACACACACGTAAACATAAAACAGTTTTTCTACTTAGGCTCTATTGATATTTGAGATGGAGAATCCCTTGTTACTTACTGGTCTCATCTCTAGAGAGAATAGGCTTTTCTTGGGGATTTTTGTCTGCATCTGATTTTGGCCTCTAAGTATCAAGTCTGGCACTATATAAAGCAAAAGAAATCCCAGGGAACCCACAACTATGCCAATCCTTGATCCCAGTATTCCTAGCCAGTCTTCCTTCTTTCCAAATTCCAGAGTTTTCTTAGGTTTGTTTTATATATAGGTTCAGGAATTTAATCATGCATGCTAGGAGAAATGGGACTACATTTTTTTCCACCTCATGTAAAGGACATTTGCTAATTAATTTTAAAACTGTACATAAATATAAGATAATGATGAGGAAAAGCCTACTATTAAAATATAAACTTAATCTTTATAGCTGGTATCAAAGTCAAATATAACCAAGATAGTGCTTTTTACAGACTTTGTATTACACTTTTTGATTTATTTATTGTCGGGATATATATGTGTGTGCCATGGAGTGCATGAGCCATGCTACATGTGGAGGTCAGAAGATAACTTCTAAGAATCATTTCTCTCTTTCTACTATGTGGAATCCTGGGATCAAACTCATGCCTTCAAGCTTGGTTAGAGGCCTTTATCACCTGAACCATCTCAGCCTCAGATCACACTGAAAAGCAAACTCCCAAAGAAAGTAGTTCATTGGGTAAATAACTTTAGCATTCTTTGTGGAAGAAAGGAATGTTCTTTCTTCTAGTACACAGAGGGAAAATGAAAGTTTCCTAGAATGTATCAATGACAAATAGCTTCTTGGTTGAGGTGGAACTTGTGTCCATCTCCCTTTTCCACTGCTAGAACTTTTTTTAGTGTCAGGCCTTGGAGCCTCTCCTTGAGATGGGTCCCAGTTTGGGCCTGTCACTGGACCTCCTTTCCATTTTTTTTAATTGTATTTTTTATTGATATATTTTTTATTTACATTTCAAATGATTTCCCCTTTTCTGGACCCCCATTCCCAGAAAGTCCCATCAGCTCCCTTCCCTCCTCCTGTTTTCCCACCCAACCCTTCCCACTTTCCTGTTCTGGTTTTGCCCTATACTGCTTCACTGAGTATTTCCAGAACAAGGGGCCACTCCTCCGTTCTTCTTGTACCTCATTTGATGTGTGGATTATGTTTTGGGTATTCCAGTTTTCTAGGTTAATATCCACTTATTAGTGAGTGCATACCATGATTCATCTTTTGAGTCTGGGTTACCTCACTTAGTATGATGTTCTCTAGCTCCATCCATTTGCCTAAGAATTTCATGAATTCATTGTTTCTAATGGCTGAATAGTACTCCAGTGTGTATATATACCACATTTTTTGCATCCACTCTTCTGTTGAGGGATACCTGGGTTCTTTCCAGCTTCTGGCAATTATAAATAGGGCTGCTATGAACATAGTAGAACATGTATACTTATTGCATGCTGGGGAATCTTTTGGGTATATGCCCAGGAGTGGTATAGCAGGATCTTCTGGAAGTGAGGTGCCCAGTTTTCGGAGGAACTGCCAGACTGATTTCCAGAGTGGTTGTACCAATTTGCAACCCCACCAGCAGTGGAGGAGTGTTCCTCTTTCTCCACATCCTCACCAACATCTGCTGTCTCCTGAATTTTTAATCTTAGCCATTCTGACTGGTGTAAGACAAAATCTCAGGCTTGTTGTGATTTGCATTTCCCTAATGACTAATGAAGTTGAGCATTTTTTAAAGATACTTCTCAGCCATCCGAAGTTCTTCAGGTGAGAATTCTTTGTTTAACTCTGTACTCCATTTTTTAATAGGGTTATTTGGTTTTCTGGAGTCTAACTTCTTGAGTTCTTTATATATATTGGATATTAGCCCTCTATCTGATGTAGTATTGGTGAAGATCTTTTCCCAATTTGTTGGTTGCCGATTTGTCCTCTTGATAGTGTCCTTTGCCTTACAGAAACTTTGTAATTTTATGAGGTCCCATTTGTCGATTCTTGATCTTAGAGCATAAGCTATTGATGTTCTGTTCAGGAACTTTCCCCCTATACCAATGTCCTCAAGGGTCTTCCCCAGTTTCTTTTCTATTAGCTTCAGAGTGTCTGGCTTTATGTGGAGGTCCTTGATCCATTTGGATTTGAGCTTAGTACAAGGAGACAAGGATGGATCAATTCGCATTCTTCTGCATGCTGACCTCCAGTTGAACCAGCACCATTTGTTGAAAAGGCTATCTTTTTTTCCATTGGATGTTTTCTGCCCCTTTGTCGAGGATCAAGTGGCCATAGGTGTGTGGATTCATTTCTGGATCTTCAATCCTGTTCCATTGATCTGCCTGCCTGTCACTGTACCAATACCATGCAGTTTTTAACACTGTTGCTCTGTAGTATTGCTTGAGGTCAGGGATACTGATACCCCCAGAATTTCTTTTATTGTTGAATATAGTTTTAGCTATCCTGGGTTTTTTGTTATTCCAGATGAATTTGAGGATTGCTCTTTCTAACTCTGTGAAGAATTGAGTTGGGATTTTGATGGGTATTGCGTTGAATCTGTATATTGCTTTTGGCAAAATGTCCATTTTAACTATATTAATCCTGCCGATCCATGAGCATGGGAGGTTTTTCCATTTTTTTTTTTTGAGGTCTTCTTCCATTTCCTTCTTCATAGACTTGAAGTTCTTGTCATACAGATCTTTCACATGTTTGGTAAGAGTCACCCCAAGGTACTTTATACTGTTTGTGGCTATTGTGAAGGGGGTCATTTCCCTAATTTCTTTCTCAGCCTGCTTATCTTTTGAGTATAAGAAGGCTACTGATTTGCTTGAGTTGATTTTTTAACCTGCCACTTTGCTGAAGTTGTTCATCAGCTGTAGGAGTTCTCTAGTGGAGTTTTTTGGGTCACTTAGGTAGACTATCATATCATCTGCAAATAATGATAGTTTGACTTCTTCCTTTCCAATTTGTATCCCTTTGACCTCCTTATGTTGTCTAATTGCCTGAGTAGTACCTCAAGTACAATATTGAAAAGATAAGGAGAAAGTGGGCAGCCCTGTCTAGTCCCTGATTTTAGTGGGATTGCTTCAAGTTTCTCTCCATTTAGTTTGATGCTGGCTACCGGTTTGCTGTATATTGCTTTAATGATGTTTAGGTATGGGCCTTGAATTCCTGTTCTTTCCAAGACTTTAAGCATGAAAGAATGCTGAATTTTGTCAAATGCTTTTTCAGCATCCAATGAAATGACCATGTGGTTTTTATCTTTGAGTTTGTTTATGTAGTGGATTGCATTGATGGATTTCCGTATATTGAACCAACCCTGCATCCCTGGGATAAAGCCTACTTGATCATGGTGGATGATCGTTTTGATGTGTTCTTGGATTCGGTTGGCAAGAATTTTATTGAGTATTTTTGCATCGATGTTCATAAGGGAAATTGGTCTGAAGTTCTCTTTCTTTGTTGGATCTTTGTGTGGTTTTGGTATCAGAGTAATTGTGGCTTCGTAGAAGGAATTGGGTAGTGTTCCTTCTGTTTCTATTTTATGGAATAGTTTGTAGAGTATTGGTGTTAGGTCTTCTTTGAAGGTCTGATAGAATTCTGCACTGAAACCATCTGGTCCTGTGCTTGTTTTTGGTTGGAAGACTTTCTATGACCCCTTCTATTTCTTTAGGGGTTATGGGACTGTTTAGATGATCTATTTGGTCCTGATCTAATTTTGGTATTTTGTATCTGTCTAGGAAATTGTCCATTTCCTCCAGATTCTCCAGTTGTGTTGAGTATAGGCTTTTGTAGTAGGATCTGATGATTTTTTGGATTTCCTCACTTTCTTTTGTAATATCTCCCTTTTCATTTCTAATTTTGTTAATTTGGGTACTTTCTCTGTGCCCTTTGGTCAGTCTGGCTAAGGGTTTATCTATCTTGTTGATTTTCTCAAAGAACCAGCTCCTGGATTCATTGATTCTTTGTATGGTTCTCTTTGTTTCCACTTGATTGATTTCAGCCCTGAGTTTGATGATTTCCTATCTTCTACTTCTCCTGGGTGAAATAGCTTCTTTTTCTTCCAGGGCTTTCAGGTGTGTTGTTAAGCTGCTAGTGTATGCTCTCTCCATTTTCTTTTTGGAGGCACTCAGGGCTATGAGTTTTCCTCTTAGCACTGCTTTCATTGTGTCCCAAAGATTTGGGTATGTTGTGCCTTCATTTTCATTAAATTCTAAAAAGTCTCTGATTTCTTTCTTTATTTCTTCTTTGGCCAAGGTGTCATTGAGTATTGTTCAGTCTCCATGTGTATGTGGGCTTTCTGTTGTTTTTGTTGCTATTGAAAACCACTCTTACACCATAGTGATCTGATAGGAGGCATGGGATTAGTTCGATCTTCTTGTATTTGTTGAGGTCTGTCTTGTGACCAATTATATGGTCGATTTTGGAGAAGGTACCATGAGGTGCTGAGAAAAAGGTATATTCTTTTGGTTTAGGGTGAAATGTTCTATAAATATCAGTCAAATCCAATTGGTCCAAAGCTTCAATTAGTTTTACTGTGTCTGTCCCTGTTTAGTTTCTGTTTTCCTGATCGGTCCATTGAGGAGAGTGGAGTGTTGAAGTCCCCCACAATTATTGTGTCTTTTAGACAGGAACAGTTATGGGTCAGAGCTGTGACTGTGGGATAACAACCCCATCCCTCACTTGATGCCCTGTCTTCCTGCTGGAGGTAGGCTCTACAAGTTCCCTCTCCCTTCTGTAGGGCATTTCATCTAAGGTCCCTTCCTTTGAGTCCTGAGAGTCTCTCACCTCCCAGGCCTCTGCTACATTTTAGAGGGCCCACCCCACTTCCTACCTCCCAAGGTTGCCTGTTTCCATTCTTTCTGCTGGCCCCCAGGGCTTCTTTCACTTGCTTACTTGGACTTGTCCCATGATACTTTTGAGGCTATTGTGAAAAGTACTGTTTCACTGCATTCTTTTTCAGTCTGTTTGTCATTTGTATATAAGAACACTACCAGTTTTGTGAATTACTTTTGTATCCAGCCACTTGGCTAAAGGTGTTTACCAGCTATATGAATTCTCTGGTAGAATTTTTGGGGCCACTTTTGTATACTATCATATCATTGACAAATAGTAATACTTTGAATTTTTCTTTTCCAATTTATAATCTTTTTTTAATATATATTTTTATTTTCTATATTCTTTGTTTACAATCCAAAAGCTTTCCCCTTTCCCAGTTCTCCCCTCCCCATATGTCCCATAAGTCCTCTTCTCTTTATCCATTCTTCTATCTTTCCCCCTCCCTTTTCTCTGTCCTTGTACTCCCCTACAATGCTGGATCAAGCCTTTCCAGGATAAGGGCCCTCTTCTTCCTTCTTCGTGGGAATCATTTGATATGCTAATTTTATCTTCAGTGTTCAGAGCTTCAGGGCTAATTAATATCCACTTATCAATGATTGCATTCCATGTGTATTTTGTGATTGTGTTACCTCACTTAGGATGATATTTTCCAGTTCCACCCATTTGCCTAAAAAATTCATAAATTCATTGTTTTTAATTGCTGAATAGTACTCCATTGTGTATATATACCACATTTTTTGTATCCATTTCTCCATTGAGGGATATCTGGGTTCTTTCCAGCTTCTGGCTATTATAAATAAGGTTGCTATGAACATAGTGGAGCATGTGTCCTTATTGCATGCTGGGGAATCCTCTGGGTATATACCTAGGAGAGGTATAGCAGGGTCCTCTGGAAGTGTCATGTCTAGTTTTCTTAGGGACCGCCAGACTGATTTCCATCGTGGTTGTATCATCTTACAATCCCACCAGCAGTGGAGTGTTCCTCTTTCTCCACATACTCGCCAACACCTGCTGTCTCCTGAGTTTTAATTTGTAACCTTTTAATCTCCTGCAGTTGTCTTATTGTTCTAGCTAAGACATTAAGTACTGTATGGAATAGATAGAGACATAGTCGACAGCCTTGTCTTCCTAAATTTGGCGAGATTGCTTTGAATTTCTCTCCATTTAGAATGATGTTAGTTGTGGGCTTACCATAAATTGTCTTTATTATACTGAGTATGTCCCTAGTACCTTAGACTCTCCAGGACTTTTATTATGAAGAGATGTTGGATTTTGTCAAAAGCCTTTTTCTGCATTATGGTCATCATGTGCTTCTTCTTTCAGTTAATTTATATGGTGAATTATGATTATTGATTGACATGTGTTGAGCCAATCCTTTATCTTCAAGATGAAGCCTACTTGATCATGGTGTATGATCTATTTGATATGTTCTTGG
This sequence comes from Apodemus sylvaticus, assembly GCF_947179515.1. Classification (NCBI taxonomy): domain Eukaryota; kingdom Metazoa; phylum Chordata; class Mammalia; order Rodentia; family Muridae; genus Apodemus; species Apodemus sylvaticus. The sequence continues at coordinate 61,617,976 of NC_067495.1, read as the reverse complement.
ATACAGGCTGAAACTATTTTATTAAGAATTTCTGCATCTATGTTCATAAGTGAAGTTTATTTGTAAATTGGGGGTGGAAGGCTTTGTGTGGTTTTGGTATCAGGGTAATAGTAGCTTTGTAAAAAGAATTAGGAAATGCCCCTTTATTTAATGCAGCACTTAGGAAACAGAGGCAGGTGGATCTCTGAGTTCAAGACTAGCTTGGTCTACAGAGTGAGTTTCAGGACAGTCAGGGCTATATAGTGGAATCCTATCTCAACAACAACAACAACAAATTCTTCTTTTTTCAGATTTTGTAGTTTGATAGAGTACAAAATATATGACTTTTTAAAAAATTGTCATGGTTCTCCAAATTTTCTGTATTTGTTGTAATATCTCCATTTCACCTCTAATTTTATTAACTTGAATCTTTATCTCTTGACTAATTTGGCTAAGGTTTTTTCCAACTGTATTGATTTTATTAAAAATGACTCATTTCATCGATTATTTGTGTTGCTTTTTTCTTGTTAATTTTATTTCATTGATTTCAGCTCTAAGTTTGAGTATTTCCTTCCATCTACTCATTTTTTGGGAAATTATTTCTTCTTGTTTTTCTAGGACTTTCAAGTGTATCATTACATTGTTAATATTAGATCTCCCCAGTATTTTTTTTTAATGAAGGCACTTAACTGCTATCGATTTGCCTCTCAGAACTGCCTTCATTGATTCCCATGTTTGGGAATGGGTGATGTACCGGCTGGTTTTATGTCAACTTGACACAAGCTGGAGTCATCAGAGAGGAGGGAGCCTCAATTGAGAAAATGCCCCCATAAGATCAGGCTCTAGGCAAGCCTGGCATTTTCTTAGTGATTAATGGGGGAGGACCCAGCCCACTGAGTGTGGTACCATCCCTGAACAGGTGGTCCTGTGTTCCATAAAAACCAAGCTTATCAAGCTATGAGGAGCAGGTCAGTAGGCAGCACTCCTCCATGGTCTCTGCATCAGCTCCTACTGCCAGGTTCCTACCCTGCTTGAGTACTTATCCTGACTTCCTCTGATAGTGAGCTGTGATCTGGAAATATAAGCTAAATAAACCCATTCCTCCTCAAGTTGTTTTAGTCTGTATTTCATCACAGGTATAGTAACCCTAAGACAGGCATGTTCCACTTTCATTTTCACTCAATTCTAGAAAGGTTTTAATCTACTTCTTGATTTCTGTCTTGACTCAATATTCAGTACTGAGTTCTTATGCTTCTATGGGGTTTTATACTTTTTGTTGTTTCAACTGTTAATATCAATCTTTAACCCTGGAAAAGTGATAGGATGCAGTATATTGTTTGTAGTCTGATATCTGTTGAGACTTGCTTCCCCTGCCCCCTATAATATATAGTCAATTTTGGAGAAAGTTTCATGAATTGCTAAGAAGAAAGTTTATTTTTTAGTATTTGCATGGAATGTCCTTTGATTTATGATGATATTTAACTCCAGTGTTTCTCTGTTTAGTTCTTGTCTGGTTCATCTCTCTGGCTACAGTTGGATATTGAAAAATCTGGCTATCACTGTGGTGGGGTCAATATTTGATTTTTTTTAGCGGTAGTAGTGTTTTTTAATGAACTTTGGTACCCTTATAATTGGTGCATGAATATTTAAAATTGTTATAGCCTCTTGATAAATTTTTCCTTTAATGAATATGTAGTATCCTTCTCTATTTCTTGTGATTTTGGTGTGAAGTCCATTTTATCAGATATTATAATAGCTACACCTCCTTGCTTCTTGGGCCTGTCTGCTTAGAAAACCATTTTCTATCCATTTACCCTAGTTGATGTCTTTCCTTGATGATGACATACATCTTTTGGATTTAGTCTGCTAGTCTGTCATCTTATTGGAGAATTGAGGCCATTAATATTGACTGTTATTAATTAACAGTATTTATTTATTAATTCCTATTAGTTTGGTATAAGTTTCTTGCCATCTTTTGATTATATGTGCTGGGATTATTTATTCCTAGTGTCCTCTTGGGTGTAGTTAACCTTCTCTTCAAAGTTAAGTTTTCCTTTTAGTGAATTCTGTAGAGTTAAATTGTTAGGCACAGACTGCTTAAATTTGTTTTTGCCATGCAATGCTTTTATTTCTCTGTCGATTGTGATTGATATTTTTGCTGGGCGTAGTATTCTGTGCTGGCACATGTGATCTCTCAGAGCTTATAGAACATCCATCCTAGCCCTTCTGGATTTCAGAGTCTGCACTGAAAAGTCAGATGTTATTCTAATGGGCCTCCTTTTACATGTCTTTTTCCCTTGTGGCTTTTAATATCTGTTCTTTGTTCTGTGCATTTACTATTTTGATTATTATGTATCATGGGAAGTTTCATCTATTTGTTGTTCATCTCTTGAACCTTGATATGCATCTCTTTCCTTAGGTTTAGAAAATGTTTTTCTATGATTTCGTGAAGAATATTTTCTGTGTCCCTCACCTGAGTTTCTTTCCCTTGTTCTTTATTGAGAGGTTTGGTCTTTTCACAATGCCCCAGATGGTTTCTGCTTGGTTTTATTTTTTTAATTCAGTTTACATCCCACTCACTATACTCCTCTAAGTCACCCCATCCCACAATCCTTCCCTTATGTTCTGAGAGGGCGAGGCCTCCCTGGGTATCCCCAACCTTGGTACTTCAAGTCTCTGCTTGGCTAAACGCTTCCTCTCCCAAGTCTTGGGTTTTTTATATTTAACATTTTCTTTGACTGAACTATCTATTGCTTCTACCTTGTCAAGATCTGAACTTCTCTCTTCCCCTTTTTTTAATGTTGCTAAGGCTTATCTCTGAGGCTTTTGTTGGGCATCCTGAGGTTTTTATTTCCAGATTTGTTTCAGTTTGTGTTTACATTACTTATTCTATTTCTTTGTTAATTTTTGCTTTCATGCCTTTAGTTGTTTTCATTATTTTATTCAACTATGTGTGTTTTCATGGTCTTCACTTACTCATGTCTTCTCTAAGGTTTTTGAACATATTCATAATTGCTATTTGGAAGTCTTTTTGTTGTGCTTCAGCTAAATTGCTTTTCCTGAAGCCCATTACAATGGGGTTGTTAGTTTCTGGAAGATGCATATTTTCTTAGTTGTTTATGCTTGTGCTTTTGTGCTGTAATCTAAGATTCAGGAGTTATGACATTTGAAGTGAATATATTTCGTTTCTTCATTGTGTGTGTGTTTCATACTTTAGTTGCTGTTGCCCACTCTGAATCTTAGTCAAATGTACTAGCTGTGTGCTCCCTTAGTCCCAAGTCAAGCACAGCCATTGTGGTTCCCTTTAGAGAAGGTTCTTTTGCATGTTGGCAGGAGTCATAAAGGAATAGAGATAGGCTAGAAGGAAAGGCTGAGGGGGATGGCAGGAAAGAACTAGGGGACTCTGGGTCTTCACCAAGAGACTGAGTCTCTAGGAGATGAAGAAAGGCTTTAAGGAGCAAAAATATGAAATTTAACAATACTCCCAAGTGACTTGCACACACATTAACATCTTAGAAACTCATTTAACAATAGTGTCTTCTCTCTTTTGATAGTCTCTTAGTTTAGATAACACTGTTGGTATCTAAAAGACATATAAATTTTCATTCTATGACTAGGATAACTGAAAATAGCCTTTGAGGTTACCAAATTAAATCGCTTAATTAGAGTTTCAGTATGTATTTCAGGGCTAGTGTTAAACTCATGATCCTCATGTCTCAGCTCCCTGTGTGCTGGGGGTATAGGTGTGCACACCAATACTAAGTTAAACTCATTTTGTTAACTGAGACATTGAAAGGTTGAATACCTTATACTAAGTGTGTGTGTGTGTGTGTGTGTGTGTGTGTGTGTGATGGAAAAGCTGAGAAGTGAATCTAGAATTCTTTCTTCACAATACAGTGATATTTGGGTTTCCCTTCATCTAAATCTCCTATGTCCCTGGTGTTGGAATTGTGGTTTCTGTAACGGCATCTTGGAATTAGACTGTGAAAACTTGTTTTCTCCTGTTTCTGTAGTTTGATTCTTAGTTTCTCTTTGGCTCTTTATTCTTTTGTTTTTCCTGTGTGTCCCTATCAAGTATATCTCTTCCAAATAAAACCTTTATATATCATTTTCTTTCCCATAAGTCTCTAGAACCTCTTATATTTTCTAAATCTTTACTCTGAATCTCATCCAACTAAAAAACAAGATGTTCCTTTTTCCATACAGTAATCAACATTGCCTTGTTTATCAACCATCACCTCCTCCTTTCTATGCTCTGTACAGTTTACACACTATTATCTGCTACTTCTCTTCGCTTAAAACCTATGTCTAAGAGCCAGGCATAGTGGAACATATTTATAACCCTACCCCTTAAGAGAATGAGGCAAGAAGACTGAGTTTGAGGTGAGCCTGGCTACATAGTGAATTCAAGAAGAGCCTGAGATACATAAAGAGTGTCTCAAACAAAATGGAACAAATCTATGTCTTCTATTTCTTAATCACCAGTCTTGTCATGGGCAATTTTTCCTTTCTTGATAATTTATTTCATTGTTATTTATTGTTTTATGCAATTTATTTTACCCATCTTAGCAGTTGCTCAGCCTCACAGATATTCCATACAAGTAGCCTACTATTCCATTGCTTCACATTCATTGCTAACTCAAAGATTTTGTTTTGTTCTTATTTTTTTAAATATTTACTTATTTATTTTATGTATGTGAGTACACTGTAGCTGTCTTCAGACACTCCAGAAGAGGGTGTCAGATCCCATTACAGATAGTTGTGAGCCACCATGTGGTTGCTGGGAATTGAACTCAGGACCTTTGGAAGAGTAGTTTTACTATCAGCTGTTGAGCCATCTCTCCAGCCCTTGTTATTTTTTTTTAAGACAAGGTTTTGTGTAGGCCAGCCTGTCCTCAAAGTCATGGCATAGCTGAAGATAATCTTGGACACCTGATCCTCTTGCATCTGCTGTGCACTGTATCACCACATCTGGCTCAATATTTCTTTCTTATTTTTTTAAATTTAATTAATTTATTTTTACACTAAATATTTTTCCCCCATCCCTCATCCCATACCTCCTCTCCACTCCCTGTCTCCACATGGATGTCCCCACCCCCCACCCCACCTGACCTCTAAATTCCCTGGGGTCTCCAGTCTCTTGAGGAGTAGGTGCATCTTCTCTGATTGAACACAGACCAGGCAGTCCTCTGCTGTACATATGTTAGGGGAGTATCATATCAGCTGGTGTATGCTGCCTGGTTGGTGGTCCAGTGTTTGAGAGATCTCAGGGGCCCAGATTTGGCTTAGTTTTTCTAAAACAGATTTTTAAATCTTTTGTGATATTATATGGAGAAATGGATTCTTAGATATCCCATCAAAAGTATATCCAATAAAATGAAAATATACAATTAGTTTTGAGAAAAAAAACAATAATTTTTTCATAAAAGACACCATTATGGAAGTAAAAGGATAACTGAAAGCTTGGTGGTAAATGTTGGAGAGGATTCACATTTGGGATGTATAAAGACATCTGACAACTCCATAAAGATATCCACACTGTTTTCCAGTGAACAAAGAACAGAAGTTGGCATTGTTCCAAAGGAGATATTCATATGACCAGTAAGCATATGAAAATATGTTCAGCATAATTATCACAAATACATAAATATAAATGCAATAATAAGGTGATCTGCCACTTTTACACCCAATCAGATGTCTATACTCAAAAAGACAGAGAGAAGACACTCTTGACAAATGATCGGTACTCTCAACAGAAACTGTGATCATAAAGTGGTGTTTTGAAAAGCAGCTGAAGGGTGGAAGTGTAACTCAGTGGATGGTACAATACATGCCTTGAATATGTAAGGTCCTAGATTTTATTCCCAGTACTGCAAAAAGAGGAAAAAAGAATAGCCAGACCTAACCGCAGGAGGTTAGTATAGTTACCATATGACCCAGAAATTCCACCCCAAGAGAAATGCATACAAGTAATAACTCATACACAAATGCTCAGAGCAGACACATTCATACAGAAAGGAGACAATTAACCAAAATGTTTTATTGTGGCATTTCCATATAATAGAATATTATTTGGCCAAAAAAAGGAATGGCATACTGATACGCACTATAGCATCGATAAGCCTTAAAACCATTATGTGGGGTGAGAAATCTACTAGTTCAGTTCATAAAGTGCTTACCTGGCAAGCATGATGCCATGGATTTAATACTTAATACAATATAACTACAGTGAAGTAGTAACTACATAATTAATTATAGGAATAAGCTTTATTTAGCCTCTTGTATATGTTTTCAAAGTTAAGCATAAAGCAAGTAAATCAGGTATACTAAACTCTTCAGAGATCTGCTGAATGTGGTATTTTAAATGTTTAATAAAAAAACTTTATATGATTGAGGGCATGCCAGCTCCAGGCAGCACCCCTAAAATCTCCTCCAGCCTCTTCTGTCTCTCCTATAATCTCTGTAGATCTAGATCTTACTTCATGTCACCCTTCTATGATCATATTTGTTTGTTTGATCACCTTTGCATTCATGTAGTTAAGATAACCACATTCTTACTATGTACCAAATACTGTGCCAGGCTGTGAATACAAAAAGGTGAATGACCTTCTGTCATAACGACACTTCACCCCTGTCGAGTAAAGGAGAAAGACAGTGATGCATTAAAAGTGCTTTACAGGGTTATGAACAAAATTTCAGGAAACAAAAGTTTATGCAAGAAGTTTTAAACAATCGAGGTAAATTTCACTGAGACGGTGGCATTTGATTGAGGATTGAATCATTTGTTCATTCATTAATTCATTCAGCAAACTTGTGCCTTTATTGTGTGCCAGGCATAGTGTTGGGCTCCAGGGATACAAAAATAAAACAAGAAATTCTATACCACAAAAAATTTAACAGACTGGAAGAAGTAAATGCCTAACATTTCAAAATTATGTGATATAACTTATATTAGAGAAATGTAAAGCTGGCTATAGGAATGAAGAGAAGTTTGAAAAGTAGATGTTTATAAGGTAAACATCTACTTTCAGGCAAACTAGACTGCCTCTGACCAAGCTCTGCTAGTGTTCTTTTCAGTCACTATACCGAGGCACCTAATGTCCATGGCACTCTAGCAAACCCTTAATACTACCTTGGGAACTCATTTTCCCATGTGGTGCTAGGGGTAGAATCCAGGGCCTCACAAACTAGACAAGCACTCTGTCACTGAGATATAATCTCAGCTCTATGAAGTCATCTTAATTTGCAGAGGCCTTGTTTCCACAAAGCTGCTACGTGTCCTTTAACATGAGAGCTTTGTCTCATCTCTTCCAACACCCTCATTATCATAGTGTCTTATACATAGCATTTTTTATTGATCCAACTGAAGGACAGCTGGGTATGGCAGTATGGGTCTGTATTGGAAGGCTGAGATGGGATGATCACTGCAACCCAAAAAATTCAGAGCAAACTAGGCAACATAGGAAGGTCCCCATCTTAAGCAAAACAATAATGAATAAAAGTCAATGACATCCTTGCCACTCAAGAACCTTTTCTGAAGACTTCTATGACATCTTTGCCCTGAGACATACTGGATAAATGAAGGCTTCAGCATCTGTTTTCCATCTTCTAGACAAGGGCAGGGACAGTTGCTCTTCCACCACTCTTTTTCACTAGTGCAGAATACTATGAAGACATTAATGTAGTTTTGTGATTAGTGGTGTTAAAAACCACTGATAAGGCTGTGGGACCACCTTAGAAATGTGACCTTCGTTCATAGCTTAGTAGATTATCTCAACACTAACAATTAATATTATTACTGTTGCAAGAATAGAAATTCATTCTGGTCAAGGATATTAAGAGACTTGGTAAAATGATTTCTTGATCACCTCCAGACTGGGGAGATAATTGGCTGAGGATGGCAGCGATGAAAGACCCAAGTAGGATACAGATTTCTCTCTTGTTTCCAGGAGACCAAGACCTGGTTTTTCTGAGTTTATTTTCTCTTAGTAGAAGAGGGCCTCTGTGCAAACAATGGCTGGTCAAACAGGCATTTCTCCAGGGACGATTGTGTTTCAAGCATCTAGACCATTAGCTAACCAGGGTGGGTTTGGTAAGGAAAAGGCCTTGTTACCAAATAAGAACAATGAATCTTTCCTGTTTTGATTGCCGCCCTTACTAGAGCTGCCTGTTCCTAATTAAACAGACCTAGTGCTTTTTCTCCCATATTTGTGTTACTTCCTAAGACTTTGCTATGGAACATTCTACAATTATCATACCTTCAAGATACTCTCCTGTTCCGCAGGAGCAATCTTTCCTTAGTGCTAGCCTAGTACCTCTTATTTAACTGTAATAGGATGTGATAGAGTGCTACAATCAGTAGTGGCGATAACAACTGAAAACACCCACTCTTCTTGGATTTCAGAAAGGCTATCCGGAAGAGGAGATTGCATGGCTAATGATCAAGGCTTGGAATATTGGAATATTGATGTATAGCAAGAACAAGTATGCATCTTCAGAAAGGTGGGCTGGAATGGCACTGGAGTTCCTTAGCCACCTTGGCTCCCTCAAAACAAGCTATGAAGCAAAGGTAGGAGGAAGAACCCTGCAGTGGATGGCATAACTTAGAGGGCACAGAAGGCATGCCAAGCTCCCATAAGGACACATTCTACCTTGCTTGACTATGCAAAGATCTTCATCTTTGAAGAGCTCAGTGCTTCTGTAGCACTTTATGTGGTAGGAGATTGTGTAGTAATCTCTTAGAGTGAAACCAAAAAGGGTGGAGAGGAGGAAACAAGGATAGTGAATGGAATTTAATTGCAAGGACTGCCAGAAGTGCGATCTGGAAAGATATATTGCTGTCAGTGCCAATGTGTGTGGGTAAGGGCTGACCTCTGTGCAAACAATGGCTGGTCAAACAGGCATTTCTCCAGGGATATTCTGTTTCAAGCATCTAGACCATTAGCTAACCAGGGTGGGTTTGGTAACGAAAAAGCCTTGTTACCAAATAAGAACAATGAATCTTTTCTGTTTTGATTACTGCCCTTACTAGAGCTGCCTGTTCCTAATTAAACAGACTTACTATCCTGGGATTCCTCTTCCTTAAGAAAGGACAATTTGTATTCCCAATAGCAACTCAGATCTCAGACCTCAAGAGCCAGACTTCTGTGCTATCACTATGGATCTGGGAAGCTTGCCCACACTGGTTTTTTTTTTTTTCCTTTTCCCAAAGTCTGTCTGCTGTTTTCTTTCTCAGGTGAATCTTCTGCACGCCAACCTCAAGGAAGCATTAGATAAAAAGGTGAATTTAAGGTCTTCAGAGATAACTGAATGGTTGAAAGCACTTACTGTTCCTCCAGCGGATCAAGGTTCAGTTCCCAGCACCAACACAGCAGCTCATAACCATGTGTAACTCCAGTTCCAAGGGGTCTGATACTGTCTACTGCTTACTACGGGTACCACAGTGCATGTCATAAAATTAAAGAGTGATTTCACTTTTCAGTGAAGAGTCATAATGATTTAAGGAAGTTGTAGAAAGCAGGCAGGCTCACAGTAATTGAAGGTGTATATTCATGAGCTGTTAAATATTTCAGTGCTTGTCATATGTTCCCTTGAACTTTTGTTTTCTTAAGCTGTTTTTATGTTGACTGAAATGTTCTCAAATAAAAGCATTTTGACTTTCACCCCAGTGATCAGCTGATTTCTAGAAGAAAAGTGAATGTTCCTAACTGCTAAGAATTATATTGAAGTAGTCCATGCTATAGCAAGATGCCCCATGTGGATGAAATGGACAGTCCACTCCTGCCCAATATACATAAATATTTTATTCCTAAAATACCCAAACTCCCTACGCTAAGAGATAACACAAAACCAGAAACATCATTGGGAGGGCCTAGTGGTTACTGGCTTTTGAATTTATCAGATTCATGAGATCTTTATTTGAAATCCTTGAAAATTCATTACCCAGTCTATTAAAACACATCCTGTGCTACATAGTCAGAAACTGTCAGAGAGTGGGGGAATGAGAATGAATCATATCCTATGACTGTTCAAACACACCCTTCCTTTTGGCTTTTCTAATTGGTAAAAAGCTTTTTCTTATACTCAACAAAATTCTATTTCCTAGTAATAAGTCTGCTATTTCCATTCCAGGTGCCCTTTAGAGAATTAAAGACAGGAATCATCCCCACTCACCACCGCCCCATCAGCCAGCTTTTTCTTCTTTGGGTTCAATATCCTTTGGCCTCTCAGCTATTCCTCCTATGATCTATCACCTTCTTTTCCCTTCCAAGAACCAAATCCCACACTCCAGAGAGGCCTGGCCTGCAGGGTTCAGTCTGCTCCTTCTGCCTGCACGAAAATGAAGTTGTACGTCACTCTCCCTCTCATGGTTGATTCTATTCTATTTATAACATTTCCAACCATTGGTTTTCAACTACTTGCATATGTAATACAAGCCATGGGTAAACACAAGCACCTGCTGTGCACCCTTCATCCAGTGAATGCAGGTTAGCCACATTGCCTTATTGCTGCTTGCTTGCTTTCTCAGTCCCTTGAGATTGTTTCATAGACTCTCTGGGAACAAGTACTCCTCTCATCAAATTCCTAGAGACATCTCAACTTTTTGTGATCTATGAACCGAAACATGTATGTGTCAACCATTTAGCATTATAGAGAGAACTTTGAAGGTTTGATTAACACAGAGGAAAGATTGGAGGAACATTCTAGCAATTCTGGAATTCAAGAATGTCACATGCTGGGCAGGTGACATAAACCTGAGAGGAGTTCCTGTATTACCCTCTGATTATGGTATTCAGTCACTCAGTTTTAATTAATCACTATGTTTTGGTCACTCTGCTCCTAGTTCTAAAGCCTGAGAGAGATTATTGTTATACATATTCTCAATGATAATATTTAAAATTATGTTTAATATTTTGTTATACATATTCTCAATAATATTTAAAGTGAATTTTGTACAATGTGATATATTTGAAAGTAGACAGATTTCAGTTTCTTATGCATGTGTCAGGGCTTGATATCTGAGTTTAGTCTTAAGTATAAATGCTTCTTTTCTATGATGTCTTTGCCAACGTGACTTCCTCAGATTCTTAATAGGCTTCTGGAGTCTTCACATCAAACTCTTTGCATGCTGATATTTTTAAAAAGAAAAACACTTTTTAAAAATTCCAAAACTGTAAACAGAAGGAACCATGTACAAAGATATAGGGGTACCATTTAGTCAATTTTCCATTGTGACAAATACCAAGAAAATCAACTGAGACGGTGAAAGATTAATTTTGGCTCACATTTTTGGAGGTTTCAGTCTGTGGCTGCTGGGCTCTGTTGTCTCTGGGCATGTGGCTAGAATATCATTGTAAGGAGTCCATGGTGGGGCACGAGAAGGAGGAGCTAGAAACAAAACATGCCCTGCCAACTACAAGAGTGCATGTTTTAAAAAATCCAATCCATATATAACAGCAGTAGAAACATCTGAATCAGAAAACTAGCAGTGATTCAGTTCTGCCATTTGTTCCACAGGTCCATTCACAGAGGCTGTCCTAATAGTCCTTCAGAAAGTCAACATCAGAAGCTGCACTTAGTTGTCATGTTCTTTTCATCTCCTGCAAATGAACTTAACATTTCAGAGCACAGACTAATGGCTTTGTAGCATGAACCGCACTTTGGGTCAGATGTTTCCTGCCGATTAGATTCTGTTTACCCACTTTGGACAAGCAGAGCCACTAAAGCAGAGTTCCTGATCACGTTGTTTTCCATTGCCCACCAGTAAGCACTCAGTGTCAATTTGCCGTATTACAGACTTAAAAGTTAAGATGGTCTCTGCCAGCTTTCTCCAGTGTAAGGTTAATTGATAAACATTTTGTACTTAGTAATTAGTAACTAATTATGGAGTCCTTGGTGGAAGATAATTTGAAGCTAAGTAAATATCCTTTTCCTCATTAATGTTCACAGGCAAGTTTTAGCAACAATTGATAAGTTGTACCTGGGTCCATTTTACTGTGATGGCTTGCCAATTGTTGGGTTTTCTGTCTCCATTGTTCCCTTTACTAGTTGGCTTTAACAAGATAAGGCATTTTCTCCTCTTCCACTTTTTATTCCCTCCAGGGCCTTGTCCATGTAAATGCTCTGCCACAGAGCTTATTTCCAGAGCTTATGCATTAATGCATTCCTCCTTTTAACCTACATTTTACTATACATTAGCAGAGTCTTACTTGTTCAGTGGACAATAATTCACCATTATCATTATCTGTTCTGTGTTCTTTTGGCATGTCTCCATTTTCTATAAGCACTTCTTTACCTGTGGCACAGTGAGATGCTCCAGGCTCATCTCATACATTTCCTGCCCCAAACTTGGAATAAGTGATTTCTTCAAGGAAATCTGGTCTTTTGGATAGAAAATGGTGATAGGTCCCAAGATCTAGTTCCTAGTTAACATTCATTGTTAACTGGGGTGACACTCTTCAGAGTGAGCAGAGCTATGAAATAAACAATGTGGGACTGTGTATGCACATACTTATACATGATTCCCAGCATGCATGTGCACATATATAAAACCATGGGATTATACTGATGCCTCCATTTTCAATCCGGTACTCAGATTTATTGTAGTCTTCCCTCCTCTACCCATTGCTAACTCTTCCAATGTTGCCATTTTACTCACTAACCACCCTTCTGACTATCCCACTCATCTGCAAATCTCATTCCAGATCCTCCTGAGTCCACCTTCCAAGTACTGAAATAACAAGTGTGCATTGCCACATTCGGTTTATGGGGTGCTAGGGATTGAACCCAGGGTTTCAGGCATAATAGGAAACATTCTACAGAAACATCTGAAGTTGTAAGTTCTATTTGTGTGGCGTTTTCTAGATTTTCTTTGGCTTCATGAGTGGCTCCCAAGAGCTGTTCTTGCTGTCATATCTAAGATTATCTACAGGCAATTGATTTTAATATCACAGTACTTTTCTCTTCTACTCTCTGCTTTCAATTTCAAATTTTCTTTATCATATAATCAAAGCTCTTGGAGAAATATTTTTGCCAGTTATCACAGAGAGCTCTGTCCTTAGCTAAGAGCCCAGTAATCTAGTATTTTACACCATTTTATTCTAAAATTCTATCTCTGAATACAGCCATCTCCATCTAAGAATGTAACTTGGTGATATAGCATTAGACCAGTATGCATGGCCTAGGTTAAATCCCTAGTATTTCAAAAAGACAGCACTTTCATCTTTCATGTAGTTTCTTCTATTCCAAAGTACTGGTTTCCTTTCATAAGAAAACAAAATAAAATAAGCCAGATATAGTGGCATGTCCTTATGATCTCAACAATTAGGAAGCCAATCTTTACTTAGAGCAGCCTGGGCTATGTAGTGAGCCCTTGGTTTTTAACAAGTCCTCAACCCTGCCAGCCCCCACCCCCTCCCACAACTTCATAGTCCTTGGAGAGTCTCACCTTTTGTGAGGCCATTCATTTCTACAGGAGGGCCACTTGTTAGAGTAAGAGATGGAAGAGATGATCGTGAACAGCATTTGTTTGACTTGATAGTGTCACACAGTTCCCTGGAAAATGATGATGAGAGTCCATGATCAGTGACAATAGTCAGGTAGCAGCCCACATACCTACAGCCTCTTTCTGTGCTATTAATCAAGAAGCCACCAATGATTACCATTCATGCAATTCATGCATTATTTTATCTGTTCACTCATCTGTTCTTCTTGCCAATAAACGACTGTGGTTTAGAACAAAGTCTTCCCCTTGGTGAGTTTTATGTTCTAATATCAGAAAAGGGTGGGCTTACATTTTGTTAGATTAGAACCAATACAATATTAGAAATACAAGGGTAGTGTGGAAATGTCTACTTGGTGAAGAACAAGGATTCCAAAGTAGAAGACCAGAAAGGAAACCAAATACGAGATCTGGACATAAGAAATGGGGAGAGTGCTTGCTTCCCAGAGGAAGCAAACAGGAGGGCAGAGGCAGAGTCTTTCTGTACAAGGCATCTTGAATGGCTCTGTGTACTTGCTGTATGGAGGATCCAACCGGGAGTGCTGGATGAGGAAAAGGTAGAAGGTCGGTGAAGGAGTCCCACTATCTTTCTAAGGACTTTGGACTGTATCATACAATCCATTGACGGATCATTTTTATGACGCTCAAGAACAATTTTATTAGCGTTTGAAAAAAAAAGATTTACAGCAAGCAAGCTATAAATCTTAGCATTTGCCCAGATAAGATTGTCAGAGGCAAAGAAAACCAGCAGTACCATTTGAGTTATGAGCATGGACATGCCACATAATGGTAGGCAGCTGCGTGGCAGAGCGATAGGGCGGTGCTGGCTATATCTTGGTTGTCGACTGCTTCTGGAATCAACTAAAGCACCAGCTGCCAGGGCTCCTGTGAGGGACTTTCTTGACCAGATTATTTGAAGTAGGAAAACAAGCTAAATATGGGTGGCGCCTTCTGCTTTCTAAACCCATGTTCTGGAAGCTTACCTGACGAGAAATAGAAAATAATGAACTAATTTCTTTGACAAAGGAAGTCTCAAGACTGCATGATGTCTTAACTATCTATGTCATGGTGTACTGGCTAGTTTTATGTCAACTTGATACAAGCTAGAGTCATTTTGGAAAGGGGAACTTCACTTGAGAAAATGTCCTTACTAGACCGGCCTGTAGGCAAGCCTGTGGTGCATTTTCTTGGTTGATTGATGTGGGAGCACCTACATCATGGTGGATAATGTCTCCCCTGGGCTGGTGATCAAGGGTTCTATAATCAGGTTGATCAAGCCATGAGAAACAAGCCAGTAGGCAGAGTTCCTCCATGAGGACCCTGCCTTGAGTTCCTTCCCTCTCTTTGTTCAGTAATGAATTATGATGTAGGAGCATAAGCAAAAGAAACCCTTTCCTCAAATTGCTTATAGTCATGATATTTTATCATAGCTATTGAAAATCTTTTTTATTATTTTTTAATAGATAAATTCTTTATTTACAATTCAAATGTCCCATTTCCTGGTCCCCCACACCCGAAAATCCTCTAACTCATCCCTGCTCCCTCTGCTCAACAACCCACCCACTCCTGCTTCCCTGTCCTGGCATTCCCCTACACTGCAGCAATGAGCCTTCGCAGGACCAAGGGCCTCTCCTCCCTTTCATGCCCAACAAGACCATCCTCTGCTGCCCATGCATCTGGAGCCATGGGTCCCTCTATGTGTACTCTTTAGTTGGTGATTTAATCCCTGGGAGCTCGGGGGGGGGGCACTAGGTTGTTCATATTGTTCCTCCTATGGTGTTGCAAACCCCTTCAGCTCCTTGGGTCCTTTCTCTAGCTCCTCCATTAGGGACCCTGTGGTCAGTTGAATGGTTGGCTGAGTGTCCCCCTCTGTATTTGTCATACACTAGCAGATCCTCCCAGGTGAAAACTATATCAGGCTCCTGTCAGCAAGCCCTTGTTGGCATCCACAACAGTGTCTGGGTTTTGTAACTGTACATGGGATGGATCCCTGGGGTGGGGGCCAGTCTCTCGATGGTCTTTCCCTCAGTCTCTGCTCCACATTTTGTCATATTTTATCATAGCTATTGAAATTCTAAAACAGAAATTGGTGCAAGGTCATGGGGTATTGCTATAACAGAGATGACCATGTGTTTTGGTGAGAGTTTTAGTGGCATTTGAACTTTGGGTTGGAAAAAATAAACATCAATGCTCAGAGCTCAGTGGGCTGTTCTGTGGGAACTTAGAGAATAAGAATGTTGGGAGACATGCAGATGATGGAGGTTTATGAAGACTATAAGGGCAATTCTATGTATATTTATAAAAAAATTGTTGTTCCGTATGTAGCAGATGTGCAGCTTGGTCTTCATGTGGGTTCTGAGTTGGAACAGCAGCTATCCCAAAAGCTTTCGCCAGTGCTTGGGGTATGTTCTTCTAGGTGGGCTGCCTTGTCTGGCCTCTGTGGGAGAGGATTGCCTAGCATTGCAGAGGCTTGATGTGCCAGGGTGGAGGGAGGATACCCAGGAGGGGCCTCACCTACTCAGAGGAAAAGGGGAGGGAGGAGAGGGGAAGATTTTGGGAGGGGGTGACTGGGAAGGGGGCAGTGAATGAGATGTAAAGTAACTATATACATACATACATACATACATACATACATACATACATATATACTAAAAGAATTTGTGGTTCTGGTCGTGTGGACCTGAAGAATCATCTGTCATTAACAAAAGACTGACTAGAGCCACTAAAGTGGAAGGTGGGACAGTCGAAATCTTCTGGGAAGTGTTTCCTGGGAAGTGAAACAAGGGGAGGGTCTGTGGCTGAATCTCATGCTGGCAGCTGAATTTGGTGTCTTAAGAATCTTCCAGGTGGTACTGTTTTGAAAATATAAAAGAGTCATGGAGAGCAGCTGAGGCTTGGCAAGGACAAGTCATTGGTGAGACCCAATATCAGTGTGGAAGGAGGTTAGAGACAGACTGAGGCTTTGCACTATGCAGTAGGTTTAGAATCCCTAGAGAGAACGAAGGAGACACTGTCACTGTCGGTGAAGGTGTTGGTGAAGCTATTGCAGCCCCAGTTGCAATGGATAGTCAGGCATTGTGAAAATGCCAGGATACTAGGACAACAGAAACCATGGAAGTGGTGCTGACCTGATCCTGCAAGACAAGCTATGTGTACTGTGTGGATGTTTCTGCAAGCCCTTGGGAGCCAGGAAGATTGAGTGAATCCCACATATTGGACAGTGGGTTCTTTGTCAGCGGTAGAGTTCAGTTTTACTTTGTTCAGACCGCCCTGTTTTTTCTTGGAATTAAATAACTAGGAGACTTATTTTTTTTCATTTTATAGGAGCCACAGTTAAGAGACTTTGAAATTTTACAGAGATTTTGAATATTTTAGAGAGACTTTGGATATTTTAGAGAAAGTTTGGATATTGTAGAGAAACTGAACTTTGAAAGAAACTTTAGATATTTTAAACTTTTACAGACTGGGAAATGGTAAAGTTATTTCTGTTGCATTATAATATTAATATTAAATATGCCATCTTGGGGATAAATGAGAAAGAAATGGTTCTAGTTGAATAGTGATATGTTTGTGTGTCAAGTTGACAATTGTTCTATCTAGTTTTATGTCACCTTGACACAAGCTAGTCATTTTGGGAAAAAGAAACTAAATTGAGAAAGCCTGTGGTGCATTTTTTTTTGATTGGTGGTTGATACAGGTGCACCCTCAGGTAGTCCTGAGTGCTATATGAAATCAAGCTGAGCAAGCTACGAGGAACAAGTCAGTAAACAGCATCCTCCATGCTTCTGCTTCAGTCCCTGTGTCCAGCATTCTACTTTGAGTTCCTTCCCTGACTTCCACGGATGCTGGACTATAATATGGAAGCACAAGGAAAATAAACGTTCCCCCCCCCCAAGTACCTTAGGGCCATAGTGCTTTATTGTAGTAACAGACACCCCAATGAAGACATTGTGATGATTGCATTTTATTTGAATGTACAATGTAAAGAGCAAGTGAGGTAGGAGGAAACCAAAAGGACAGAAAAAGACCACTAAGGAGCTTAACATTACATCATGGGCTGAGAGATTATCAAGGAGATGAGTGCCACCCATCCTCGGAACACTGGGAAGGGTGCCCTCAGGTCAAGATTCCCACATAGCTAGGCTTCTAATTTGTGAAGTGAAAAGGCCTAGTGAGTTTTCTGCTCCCTGAAAACAGCATACAAATGATACTACAAATATGCCCTAAGGGACCAGGGTCCATCCCAAGGTCCACTCAAGCTGGACTGTGCCATCGACAGGCTTTGGAGGCATGAAAAGAACAAGCATGAAGGGGCCGTGTGCTATTCCTCTACAGTTCCAGAGAAGCTCGGAGGGCAGGCCAAGGATGGCAATGCTGGAGTCACAGCAAGAAGAGGAGCCTGAGAGGGTGAGGAGCTGCAAAGGTGAGACCTGCATTGTAGTGGAGACCGCAAGATGTTGGAGATGCCAGAGCTGTAAGACATCTGTCAATAAAAGCACTACATACGGAACTGCAGGATTTGGGTCTGCCTGATGGCTTCCATTATTTTTGTCCAGTATGTCCTCACTGTCACCCCATTCCTTCCTTTTCGAATGGCAGTGCATATTCTGGGACCATTATGTGCTAGAAGTAGGTGATTTTTTTTTAATTTTACAGGGATTTACAATTAAAAATGTACCTTGAGTCTCAAAAGAGACTATGAACTTTCAAATAGCATCGAGACTGAAAGACTATGAGGGCTTTGGAAGTTGGACTAAATGCATTTTTGCATCATGAGATGGCTACATGGCCACCAGGGCAAGAGGATGGGGTGCTTTGGATGTGATGCCCCACACCATAGGTTTATGTATTTGAACACTTGCTCCCAAGTTGGTAAGGAGTTTGAGTTGTAAAACCGTTAGGAGGGAGAGCTTTTCTGGAAGAAGGATGTCACTGGGGGCAGGTTTTAAGAGCTCATAGCCCACCGCACTTTCAGTTTGCCCTTTCTGTTCCTGCTCTGGCGACCTGCTACCTCCCCCACCATTGTGGACTCTTCCTCTGAAACCATGAGCCAAACTAAACTGTTTATTCCATGTTCTGCTCAGGGCATTCAATCACAGCAACAGAGAAATAACTAACATGGGACCTGTTGAGAAAGACTAAGGAAAGCCCAAATTATCAGAAAAAGCATACTTAGGTTTTGAGAGGCATCCAAAAGAGTCAGGAAAAGCTGCTTTTTTTCTGTGTCAGGACCGACTTAACTACTGAAGTTTAAGCTGGGAATTGGAGGAGTCAGAAATGGCCCCTAAGAATGTTAACCTAGACAACAGTGGATAAACTGTAGAAGGGAGAATGAAGAGGAAGAAAGGCTCGTTTGCAGGCCGTTACAGTTACTTATTGAACCTTCAATAACAGAACTTACCAGTTAGTAAATATGTATTTGTGTGATTATCTGAATACTTCCAAGACTGTTGTTTATACAAGGATAGAGACCACATGTGGTAAAATAGTGTCCTCTGAATATAACAGTTGTTATCTTCTACCTCAGAGCAGCTGTGATTATCTGTAAGCCACCCTTGATCTTTCTTATTGATGCTTCATCATAGGAGGTGGGGAGGGCCATTAGACTCTTACCTGAGATCCCAGCCACATCCTCCTGCATGCCTCAGCTATGCATGGTCTTACGGTCTCAGGAAGTGAGAGTAGACACAATGAGACAGACTCATTGAAGGTGACGAGGCTTCACTTCTACAACCATTCACACTGAGCTGGGGCTTTTTCATGATGTGTCTGCTTTGAGGTCACCCACGCTCCTTAAGTAATCCCTCCATGACCTGTGCTTCTATAAGTACATCAAATAAACTTGTTAGTTCACCAAACTGGACTTTGTACTTTGGTTTGTGATTGGTGTCTTGTCTAGAGGAAGTAGGCGTTTGCTCATATCTCCCTAGAATAAGCTCCCCAAACACTTGGTACCCTAAAACAGAGAGAGACATGACAGAACCAAAAATAAGTTTGGGAGGGGTGACATGGCCCCTTCAGCAGGTGCTGAGATATCTAACTGAGGCTGGTCCCTGTGGCAGTAAAGAGTCCACAGGGCATCCTGATATGGCTATACTTCCCCATGTGGTACCGGAGGCTGGGTCTTCCTTGCTGTGCTGGTAATGCCATGCCTTCTGCAGTGGATGATAGGACATGCAACCAAAGAGAAACTTAGAAATGGGCATCCTTGGTCTGAATCCTGTGGGGAGCATCTTCTCTATTTAGTGTGGGGTATCATGCCTACTTGATGAATGGGATATCCCCCAAACCATTGATGAACTAGAGAACATATCATAGTTCCTAGAAGGAGCTGTGGTGTCAGTTGTATGGGTGGGTGATAAGACATGCAACTGAGGTGTGGCTATCATCACAGAGAAAAACCTTGACCATGTAAGGGGGAATTGCAAGAAGAAAAGGACATAGTATCCTCCGTGTTAGAATCTGATTCCTAAGCTGGGAAAGGGAAGGATGACATGGAGATGCTGGCTTCTTGTGCTTTATTGTATGCTTGCTTGAGTCAGGGTCTCATGTGGCACAGGCTGACCTTGAACTCCCTATGTAGCCAAGGGTGGCCTTGAAATTATGCTCTTTATGTCTTCATATCCCTAGTACTGGACTTACAGGCATGTGTCACAGAGCCCAGTATGTAGTACTGTGCCTCAAACCCAGGGCTTTGCACATACTAGGTACTCTACCAGCTGAGTTGAAGCTATATTCAGCCACAGCCACAGTCACAGCCTTGGCTTGCTGTTTCTTAAAGTTGGCAGGGTGCAAGAAAAGAAGAGAACAAGTTATATCTATGCTAGAGAGCCCTTCTTGTGATCTAAAACCTTGGGAAGCATGGGAAGAAACATATGGCAAAAGAGGTGAGGTACACATGATAGCCCTGAGGTCCAACATTTACTACAGAAGAAGGGAAAATCCATGACTCAGCGTGCGTGCAGACTGGAGCCTTTAAAGGGCCCAGTATAAGAAACTAATTGATAGCCCGGCAGTGGTGGCACACGCCTGTAATCCCAGCACTTGGGAGGCAGAGGCAGGCGGATTTCTGAGTTCGAGGCCAGCCTGGTCTACAGAGTGAGTTCCAGGACAGCCAAGGCTACACAGAGAAGCCCTGTCTCGAAAAAAAAAAAAGAAGAAGAAAAACAAACAAACTGCCACAATCTGGGAACATGTACCACTGGGGCTGCTTGACTTAAGGGAAAATTCTTACAAATGAAGGAAAGAGCCCCTCTCATCCTGGCTTATGAGACTGTCAGACATGGGAACATGTAGGATGACAGTGCTTTGAAAGTAATAGAAACTGAATAATATAACTGTCCGTCCAAAGCTGCATGACCCCAGGCAGTGTGAGGGAAATCAGTCACTGGACTGGTTCATGTGAGCCATTAGGGATACTTGGTTATCACAGGCTGAGGCCCCCATGTATATCAGTGACTGGAAGCCAACAGAAGTGTCTGGAGTTACTGAGAGAATGCCAGGGGCGACGTCTGCTGCCTAGCTCACCGATGGCCAGAGACTTAAGAATTTAGTTCAATATGGACTTTGGAACTAGTAAGGAACTTTAATGGCTTTGGCTCTGGCTGATCGGAGTGACTTAGACTAACATATAAATTGGGCCTGTAAAGTAGTAAAATAACCAGAGGTGATTCAAAAAAAGAAGAGAGAGAGAGAGAGAGAGAGAGAGAGAGAGAGAGAGAGAGAGAGAAGAAGAAGAAGAAGAAGAAGAAGAAGAAGAAGAAGAAGAAGAAGAAGAAGAAGAAAGAAAGAAAGAAAGAAAGGAGGACGAAGCAGAGAAAGGTGTTTTTGACTTATTTGAGGGCAAATATAGCAAGATTTGTGTCAAGCTAGCCTTCCCAAGGGGGTGGGGGTGAGGAATGACAACCAAATGCTGGACTAGTGAGCTTCTAGAATATAGTTCATAGAAGGCATAAATAGTAAAATGACACAGGTGCAGATGGTATGTCCCTGGAGTGGGTAGTTATCCCTCCAGAGTATGCTATGTACATTTCTCTCCTACAAAAAAAAATATGCTGGGGGGAGATTGTTACCCAGACCAAGCCTCTCTCAGTAGCCAGATATGGTTGATGAAGAACTGTAGGTTAGAATAGATTCTTTGAATTTTATGAAGTTGTGTTAGGGAAATTAGGGGTTAATAATGGTGTCAAAATATACCCCAGATACAGCCAGAAGGTGCCTGTCAACACCCCTGCCTCGGGGGTGGGGGGAGGGGGTACAGCCAAGACAGTAAACAAACCAGGAGGTAGCTCAACCTCATTCCCTCTTGACGTTGGACCACACCAAGCAGCTTGAGTCACCCCTACCATGCCCATTTGGTCTGGGTGATGCATGGGTGCCCACGGCAGCACCACTGGATGAGGTAGCAAAAGGGATTATGTAGAATGATTGATTAGAGAGAGATACAGATTGTAGGTTGTAGAATATAAAGATTATATAAGTAGTACCTCCCATCATGCCACTGTTCCAATCTTTGCACTTTTGATGAAACAATTGACAAAAGGTATGAGATCTTTTCACGTATTGCACCTTGCTAATATTTTTCTCGAGTACCCATTTAGGTGCTGACTCGACTGATACTTGCTTGGTGCCATGAGCAGCGAGGAACTTTCAGAGATCCTACCTAATTACTATAAAAAATTTTCATAGGATTGATTAGGTATAGTGCTAACCTCTGAGTGTTTTGAAGATGTAGAAAATCACCCCGAAGGCAGTGCACCTGCATTAGCAAGCATGGAAAATCAGCTCAGATAAGGTGTAAAGGCATAGATGTGATTCTTGGGAGCTTTTGTTTGTGTAAGGCACAGATGATACACAACAGTGTAACTGAGAAAACACTACAATAGTTTGTACCTGTAAATGTTAGAACAGTGGCTACAGAATGAACAAAAGTATTCTGAGTTGAGGGGGAAAGATGTTCCCAGAAGCCATAATGTTATTAATTGAAAATCCTCAGTGCCAGGAATGAGCATTCACTCTGACTTGCTGGCCAGGGAAGCCCTCGAATACCACAAAATGATAAAAGCTATGGCTGTTGGTTGTGTGCCACAATGTGATGGCTTTAAGGACCCCCTCTTCCATTGCCAAAAATAGTTTGTGCTTTGGTTCCAGGACATGAAGAAATCAATCTGGGGTGGAGCTGAAGGTTCCCTTCCAGTTGGCCAGCTTTCACAGCGCTGGATGGCTCATTATGCAGTCTGAGAATTGTCATCAATACTCCCAGACTGCTAACCCTATATACTAACGACATCATCTACACTGTAGGCAACATCGGTAGCTGCTACAGTAGTGGCACGTAGTGTTAGGGGTGCAACTAGCAACTTGCCCATTGCATTTAAGGTCTGCTCCAAAGGAGGTAATTTATAACTGGTACTATAAAGTAGAACAAAACTTGTAGCTAAGGAGGTCATAGGCCCTGATGGGAAAATAACTGTTATTGTTAAATATAATGTTCCTGCCTAGTGCCTCCTAAACATGTGTGTTTGTGCACATAGATTATAGTGGCTATCAGCCTTAATCAAGAATGCTTGTTTGGCAGTGAATAGCTACTATAGAGGCGCAATCAGTCAAACTGCTCAAGAGTTAAGTGACTGCTGCTGTAGCATAGTGACCCAATGCTCAGGCAAATGGAAGAAAATAGTCATTTATGTCATCCCCTCCAAGTCTCAGGGAATACACAAGACATTGAAGCAGAAAGACTCAAAGATCTAGAAGCAGTGGAGTTATAGCTACAACCACCCTGATCAAAGCAGCTCACTCACTGCAAGACACCTTCCAGATTGGATCTGTTGACATTCCCTCTTATAAGGGGGAGTGGGGAGGGCCGTTGGAAGCTCCCCTAAGCTTCTAGCCACTCCTTCTTACACTTGTCTTGAAGCTGTGTGCAATTCTCCTGGTCTCTGGAGGCAATAACAGGCTAGTGTAGAGGTGATTCTACCCAAGTACCTATGGGGACGTCGTCATTCATCCTGAGATGTGCTGCTTTAGGGTCAGACACTCTGTACCTAACCCCTCACCCATATTCTATAAGCTCACCAGAAAGACAAACCGAGCCCCTCACTAGCTGCAGGACACTGGGGGACAGAACTCAAACCTGGTTAATCTCACCCAGGGTTGCTACCCTGTCACCTTTTTGCTGTTTCCGTGTTCTCAATTCAAGCTAAGGACCATCTCATCTCCCAGAGGCAGACATATGGGTATTTGTTTTAGCACTTTCATTCCCTAATTTCCCTAGCACAACTTCTTCATAAAATTCAAATAATCTATTTTAACCCAAAGCTTTCTCATTTTTCAGTCTGTTCTGGAATTTGACCCCACTGCCAGCCAATAGAAACAATTTTCCCTGCTCACAACCCCATGATCATTTGCACCCTTGTTACTTATTAGAGTAATTTTTGGTTGTATGGTGTGGTAGTTTGTGTATGCTTGGCTCAGGGAGTGGCACTATTAGGAGGCACAGCATTGTTGGAGGAGGTGTGTCACTGAGGGGGTGAGCAAGGAGACCTTGCTCCTAACCACGTGGGAACCAGTCTTTTCCTACTGGTCTTCAGATGAAGATGTAGAACTCTTAGCTCCTCCTGCACCATGCCTGCCTGGATGCTACCATGCTCCCACCTTGATGATAATAGACTGAACCTTTTAACCTGTAAGTCAGCCCCAATTAAATGCTGTCCTTATAAGAGTTGCCTTGAAAGGTGGACAGTGGTGGTGCACGCCTTTAATCCCAGCACTTGGGAAGCAGAGGCAGGCAGATTTCTGAATTCGAGGCCAGCCTGGTCTACAGAGTGAGTTCCAGGACAGCCATGGCTATACAGAGAAACCCATCTCAAAAAACCATTAACAACAACAACAGCAACAAGTTGCCTTGGTCCTGGTGTCTGTTCATAGCAGTAGAACCCTAACCCAGACATATGGTAACTATCCTGTTCAAGAGCAATTCTTACAACTTTTGTGTCACCCGCCTCATTGGCCTTAAGTGCAAGTTCACAAAAACATGAAGGTTTTATTAAGGCCTTGGCAAAGTCACACCCTTTAGGATTCTACCGAATCATTTTAGGTAGCAGAGCTGGGAGAGCCTTGAGATCATCTGCCCAAAATCTTAGTTTTAAATAAGACTGAGGCCCAGAAAGGGCCATTTCAACAATTATTTAGCCAGTGCCTATAATATGCAGGGCATGTATTCTGGAAACATACACCAGATACACCCTTCTAGAAGCATTTTGTCTAGTTGAAGTACATGTGGATCAACAGCTAACACTCAAAGAAGGGCAAGTCGGTAGAAACTGCTAGGAGGGTAAAAAGGGGGGTTTCTTCTCGAAAGATCAGCTTGATGGTTTTGTAACAGAAGAGATGTGGATTACAGAGACTTCAGACAGAGGACTTGCTCCTAGGTTAAAACAAAAATCAAGGAATCTACACTGCTTTCAGGAATTATCAGGCAATTGCATAGCAAGAGCAGATGGCCAGAGTAGTGAAGAGTGCTCATCAAATCCTGTCCCCCTCCCCATTCTGAATAGAGAGGCTTGGTCCTGCAGATACCAAAGGTCTGTCTCAATATCACTTCCAGACCGGCCATGCCGATGCACTTTCTCTAGCAAATCCCCTTCCTGGGCTTTCCCTTCATCACCTTCTGCCTTAACATAACGTTCTCTTTCTTCCTTGTGTCCGCCCAGATCCCAGGCTCCTTCAGACTAGGGCTGGCTTGTGTCCTTGTCTTTCTATCACCAAGAGGAAGACCTCCTCGATGGCTGCAGCTGCTGACATAGAGGGTGGGGCAGGGACGGAGACAAAGAACCACACTAAAGAGTCACAAAAAACTCAACACTTTAGCTGCAAAGTTTATATGATGACCCAAGGGGTCAGATGAGCATTGAGCCTGGGAGTAGGAAATGGGGTCCATCCAGAGGGACAGGGCCAGAGCTGCTGGCTGGGGGAGCCTGTGGGTGGAAGGGGCGGGGCATGCTCAGAGTAAAATGAAGTCCCCTGGGGAAGAGTGGGGACAGGGCCTGGTCAAGTTTCTAAGGTCTTGAATTTTCCTGTTGGGGAAGTAAAAGCTGGCCTGACAGCTCTCACTTGCTGTTAAAGGACAGCCCTGGTTGAACATGTGCTGTCACTTGTGCGAGGACAGCGCAGTGAAAAGTGCGATGAGCTGAGCAAGACCGAGCGGTTGAAGGAGGTTGAAAGCCAGCAGCCAACCATCGGACTGGGCGTGGGGTCCCCAGTGGAGGAGCTGGAGGGAGGACTGGAGGAGCTGAAGGGGCTTTCAGCCCCATGGGAAGAACAATGACTTCGGTTACCCAGACACCCCAGGACTCCCGGGGACTGAACCATCAACCAAGGGGTATACGTGGTTCCAGCCAAAAATGTGTCAGAGGAAGGCCTTGTTGGGCATCAGTGGGAGGAGTGGTCCTTGGTCAGGTAAAGGCTCAACAGAGGCCCCAACAAAGGGAAATGGAGGGGGGTAGTGGGGGGGGGGCATATACTTGGAGGCAGGGGTTGGGAGGAGGGGTTGGGGGTTTTCAGAGAGGGAGGAAACCGGGATAGGTTTTAGCATTTGAAATGTTAATGAAGATTATATTCAATAAGAAAAGAAAGGAAGCAAACACAGCAAGATCCTGTGGAGGATGCACGGTTGGAAAGTAAAGCCTGCCTGCAGGCCGGAATCTATTCAGTCCTGCCCTTGGGGTTCACACAGCCCACTGCTCACCCATCCGCTCACTGGCGCCGCACTGCAGGGCATGTGGGAAAGAGCAGACAGCTCTTTGAGAGAAAAAGTGCAAGAACAGGGACAGGACGAGGTCTTGAGCATGGTAAAGGCACAGGCTGCTGGGGCGCTAGGAGCACAGCTACTGCAGCCATAGGCTGTGTGTGTTTGGCTCGCTTCTCTGCCACATAGTAGCCATACAGTCAATCACGCTGGGCCTCAGTTTCCTTACCTGAACAACAGTGAGAATAAGACATCTCCTTCATAGCTGTTCTTGGCAACTGATGAAGGAACACACATGTGAATAGTGACAGATGACAATTCACTAAAGGTTGATTCCATCTCCCCGTGGGAACAGGGAGCAGCCCTGTGAGAGGCCGCATGGAATGAATCAGATCCTTGTACCAGGTCTTGACACCTTAAGGAGCCTTCTAGGTAACTAAGGTGGGCAGGTGGGCATTTACAGGCAGAGAAAGACCATGAACCAAGGGCAGGTTTGGGGGTGTGTGTGCTGGTTTTAGAGTAAACAAATGGTTACAGAGGGGCTGCTGACAAAGAAACCAGCCAAGATTTGACAGATAGGCCACACACCAAAGAGCAATGGCCCTGCATGGGTACCTCTCCTGGGGGGACAGTGAGGCAGGCAGCACCCCAGCCCCTGCTCCTCCCCTGGCTCAGTGCTGCTGATGGGCAACCCAGCGGAAGGGTCGGCTGTACAGGGTGGTTCACGCACTCTCAATATATGGAACAACCCACTAGAGGGACTCACTGTGCCCAGTGGGGATGGCTCTGCATATAGAAAGACTTGAGGTGTGATGGTGAAGTTCTGCCTTCTGACAGAGCATGGGGATCCACCCTGGGAAGGAATCCAGAAGTGCACAAGCTAGTTTTGCTTTCTCTTGGAAGTAATGGAAGCAGAGGCTTTTGAGGAAATTGGAATTTGAGCTTCCAAAGTTATTCGCAATGGCAATACTATGTCCTAGAGGTGCCAAGGAAATTACTGAATAGATTTAAAAAAAAAAAAAAGATTCATGGAATTGAAGCCATGGAAGCCTGGCTGGAAAGCAAGCCAGCAGACAAAACCTGAGGAGTGGCAAGAGTGGGTGGAGTCAGGCCATCCGCGTGGAGAAAGGCCTCAAGGCCTGGGCTCTGCTCAGCACAGGATACCCTGAACAGGTGAATGCTGGGAGCCCCTGCTCATCTTCTCGTTCCCTTGGCTTTGACAGTGCTTAAAACCAGGCAGGCACTGTCCCCTCAGGAAAGGCTGGTGGTCTTTAGTAATGCCTGTTGTGCTTGAACCCAGGGTCCCTTCCCGGGCTGTCTCAGTCCTCAGCCCCACATTCTTCTGGGTCCTTATTAGCTTCACTCCTGGCCCCTCAATATCAGCACTTGCTTCTGGTAAAGAGTGTACTTCCTGAGCTAATGTCTGAAAGCACTTTCAAAGTAGGCTAAAGTTGATAATCTGTGTTTGTTTGAACATTTTGTTTAGTCATAGGCATCAAACTGTGGCTATTTTTGAGTTCTTCCTGTTAGAGATGAAGAAATGTAGTCAGGTGTGGCTTCAGTCAGCGGCAGACTGGAGAGGACCCCACCTGACTCTTCACAGACACCAGGCCCTGCTGACGGGCCGGCCCCACACACCTGGCGTCTGTCTCCCCTTGGTGTTTCCAAGGTACTCAGTTGTTTTCTTGTGCTGGGGCTTAATTTCCTCCAGCTGTACTTCCTGTAAACGGGACATCAACTGTGAAGACAGAGTCTCAGCATAGTGTACTTGTTACAAGCCAAGTGAATTTCCTCAGCCCCGCAGAGCTCTTTAGGGGTTCCCTTTTATTAGGCTACCTTATAACACACGAAACTATATCAAGGCAAGCTCTGTGCATACCATGAAACCCCACAAATGAGAGGGCAATCACCCTTCCCGGGGCTCAGCCCACACACCTTAGCGGTGGCTCGACCATTCAGGCCTCACCCATGTACCTCAATCAAGGCAGCACCACTTCAGGCTTCTTCCCACGAGCTGCCGGCATGACATCAGCCATAGTCAGAAATACCTGCTTCAAGCCCTTCTCCCAGCCCCTTGAGGGCCCCAAGGACGACTGGCCCCCTCTCCAAGCTGGGCCCATCCTTTCTTCATTGTGGGACAGTGGGAGCTGGCAGGCAGGCAGGCAGGCAGCTAGCTCTCTCTGCCCATTCCTCTCATGCCGTGACGGCAGGCTGGCCCTGGCGTCTCTAGCATGCTTCTCTGTCCTGGCAGCATCTTCTACCACACAGAACTTTTAGAAAAGTGTCAGCATTTTGCCACCAAGGACATAGCCCCCACCCAGCTGAGAGTGTGAGGGCAACTTCTAGGCCAGGGTAGAAACCTCAGTATACAGTTTTAGTTTAGTTTTAGCAAAGGATCCAGTACCACCCAGGGCCACACCCCACCTGGTCAGTCGCCCCTCTCCCCACCCCCACCCCATCCCCCCACCCCCACCCCCAGCACTAGGAAACATTGGTCTGAATGTTCCCTTCTGTTGGGCCCCCACCACCCGACTCGACTACTTCAAGAAGGTCTCTGAGCCATTGTTCATTGCAACTATCATTTATTAAAAAATATATGTCTCCTTGGAAGGAACACTGGTAAACCAACTATTATCATGCTTACTTTGAATCTTTGCTTTTCTTCCCTGGGAGGGAGGGCTGAGCATTGTTCATATCTGTCAGTTACCATCAGAGAATCAACACTCCCCGCTCACCCCCTCCCGAGAGTCACAATCATCTGTCACTTTATTCCTCTTTGCCTTCAATCCAGTGTACTGCCCAAGAGAAAGCTGCTGCCTTTCCTTCCTCCTACCTCTGGGCCCCACGAGTCACAGTTAGCCTCATTATGCTGGTAGGATACCTGTGACCAGAGTTCCTGAATGTGGCTGGTAGTGCTTTAAAGTGTCAACCCTGCATCAGCTGCAATGGTCCTAACCCAGTTGAGGGCCAAGCGATTGATTCTATGTTCTCCCCTGCGTCATCCCTCCAGTGTGGAGGTGAGGGAGGCACGTTGGCTTCAAAGGAGCATAGTGAAGTGGGGGAGGGCCTGGACCACACCTGCTGCCTGCACTGGCTGCGGGAGGGAAACTACCTGGACCCGTCACTGCCATCAGACTCTGGGAAAAAAGCAACAAGATTTCACAGCTCACCAGTAAGCGAGTCTTAGCTCTACAGCTCAAATTTACAGCAAATTTAAGTCTACGTTCTTTTTGAAGAAACAGTAAGCTACCAGCTGTTGGTGAGGGGCTGGGGTAGGGCAAATGGAGCAGCTGCAAAAGAAAAGAACCCAAATCCAGCTCACTCCACGGCCGGGCAAGTCTGGCGCTCTTCCACTGTCCAGCACAGACAGAGCCAGAAGGCGAGCACCCCCTACGCCTGGCGGTGGCCCCATGAAGGAACCCCCTGGCTAAGTCCAGCATGGAAACTCTGAGCCCCAGCTTGTCCTCTCTGCCCTCACCAGCCCCTGCTCTCCATCTGCTGACTGGATGGCCAGGCCTAAGTTACTGCTGTCTCCCAGGCCTGGCTCCTTCAGAACCTCACAAGCCTTTAGAACACTGGCAAATAGGATTCTACGCATTCACTTAAATAGTAAAAGTAAAATTTGGAATAATGAAAAGGCTGACACAGTAGCACAACATGGTTTTGGTTTAACAGCAGCTTAAAAATGAACAAAAAGGAAACCTCTCATGCAGACACATCAGGCGGCAGAAAACAATAGGCAATTTCATCCGGAGCATCATTAGCCACTCGTTCTCTCTTTCTGCACAGGAATGACTGCCCCGCAGGGGCAGCAACTGCTTCTAGTCACATCTCCAATCTCAAGCTCCCAGCCAAAGCCCCTTCTCTTATGCTGTAGGCTGGCCCCGCCTGGAGCAAACCTTAGCTCTGAAGAGAATGACCAAATTGGAGTGCTTTGGTATAGCACTTAGTACTGTTGTCAACCCCTTCCCAACCAGGTGGGACATAAGATGGCATCTGATTGGAATATGAAAATTAAAGCATTTCTCTAATAACATAGTACCATCGATGGACGACGTCTTCATAGATTTTCTAGTCCCAATGTATGTGAATATATATATATATATATTATAGAAGAGTGTATAATATATATATATAATAATTTCTATATATTTTATATAAATTACATATATATATCTATATATAAATAAGATACTTTCTGTAGCCGTTACGTTGCACCGTTCAGAGCTGCAAGCCAGCAGTACAGGGTAGAAATGCCCAGGAGCACCTCATCACATGGGCTGTTTCGCTCACTTCACAAGCTGTGCAGTTGTCCAGAGTCTGTCTGTCCATCAGTCCTCCTGTCTTCTCTTCGCTTCTGCTGGGTGTTTATGATGGGCTTGCACCTGTGCTAGCGCGTGGGGAAGGTCCATGCAGGGATGGGCGCGGGCACATGATGAGTGAGATGGCATCATCCCAGACAAGAAACCAAACCAAAACAACAGTTTTTAAAAAAGAACAGGACTAGAAAACTCAATTTTTGACATATCTAAAAAGGGGGACAAGAACAGTAGTCATTTGTTCTCCCCGTGGGGACAGGAATGAAGAGGAAGGAGGGAAGAGGGACTTGATTTCTTCTGTTCACAAGAGAATGGTTGGAGGGGATTCTTCAGAGTTTTTCAGGGGATGGGACCCAAATGTAGTGCCCAGACTGGTCCTCAATGATTTGTTTGATTTTGTTATAAATCTCTTCCAGTGAGTCACCCTGTACAATGGCTAAAGTAAAGAGAGAACAAGATAAAATTACCACTGTGGTCCATAATAGTGACCCCAAGTCCCGGCCCTGGTAACAACCATCCTATGATGTCCCCAGGGTCTGATGGATGCTCACAGAAGCATGGGGTCTGGCTTCTTGTGTTATCTGCCTAGGGTTCAGAGCAGAAGTATACAGCTGGCTAGGTGCCCAGAGCCCAGGGCTGGACCTCAACTGCCAGTCAGTGAGACAGTGAGACTAGCAATGCCCAGGCAGTGTGTTGATTGGAAAGATGCCTGCTGAGTACCCACTGTGTGCCAGACACGGAAGCTCCCATTGCTTTTGCCGTGGGCTGGAAGCCTATGCCTCTAAAGCAGTTTCACTCAAGGATTTGGAAAATCCCAGTAACCTGGGGGAAGAGCAGAAAACCGTAATGTCTGGCAAGAGGCAGAGCTCCTAGGGGCCATCACATCTGTGTCACAGGTCAGCCCAGCAAACAAGGAAACCCATATGGATGATAAAAGATTCCAGAGACCCATGGTATGTGACTAATTTCTGACTTCTTTATTTGGCTGACCCAATGTTCCGAGTTTGAGTTTCCTCTCTGCCAGCCTGCTTATGTGCATCTAGCACTGTCCCCCACTCTTCCCCACGTTTACAACTGATCTTCACAAAGGACACACATGCAGACTGACCAGCAACTTAAACACCACACTAAGAAACACCAGCAAACATTTAACACCACCAAAGCATGTGGGGCAAAAACTTTCAGGCGGAAAGGAGACAGGAACGTGCCATCTCACAGAGCATGCAAACACGAAACACAGGAACCAGCAAAAGCCATGTAACTGGTGGCTGACAGGAAACGTGCATGCCTGGGGAACGGTCCGTGCTCGGTGACTGCGAAGCTCCCTGGCCATTGGAGCTCTGTCTACGTGTCCCTGAGCTAGCGTCAGTCATACCTGTAAAGTATTCTCCAAATTCCTGCTCCAGTTTCATGGCTTTGTCATAGATCTTATTTGCTTGTTCATATGTCTGCCGTCGGTTCATTTCCCTGCCAAAGACACAGAAGCAATGCATTTCCAAGGAGATCCTATGTCTTAATTAAGACAACAAAATGTTCTAGGTGTCCTGAAAATTCTGCTGAACAGCCACCTTAAAGTGGACCCTGGCTACCTCCCTCCTCACACCCTCCAAGTCTAAAAGGCCAACGAGGAAGGAGGAGCACACCTAGGCCCCCAACAGGAAGAACAGGAAGCACTCAGCGTTGCTTTCAGCCTTTGTCTGGGTGCTACCCCTGACCAGCAAATTGATCGATTTTCTTCCCTCTCCAGGGCCATTTGAGGCCCGTGGATACTTACATAAGTGCTTCAATGGACTTGGGCTTGATGAAAATGGCAATGGGGTAAAGTTGTGCTTGCTGCAGTCTCTTTATAGCGTTGCCGGAGACATCTAAGATGCAGTGCTTGCCCTGAAAAAGTAGACCTGTATCAGCTCATCGAGTCCCTGGCTATAGGTCCCCAAGAAATCCAGTAGCAAGCTAAACATCAGCCTGAGACGACCCCAGACCCATACATCCCTGAGGCCCCAAAAAGTTCCTGGAAGTTTCCTGTTTCTGTGATGGTTCTCTATGATGGTCAAAGACATCAGCTTAAAGCTCGGGGTTTAAGAGCACTGGGTGTTCTCCAAAACACTGAGGTTCAATACCCAGCACCCACACGGCAGTGAGCCGTAACAGTAAGCCAATTCCAGGGGCTACAACACCCTTACCCCATCATACATACAGGAAAAGCTCCAAAGCACATGAAATAAAGATAAATATTTCTTTTTAAAAGTACCACCTTACAGATTAGTGAAGCTCCCTGCCTTGTCTGTGAGGGCCCCCCTCACAGGTAGCCAGAACACCTCCTCTTTGCTTACCCTCTCTGCAACTGCCCGCACAGACTGGATGCTGGTCCCATAGAGATTATCATTGAACTGGCCCGCCTCTATGAACTTGTTGTCCTGAATATCCTTCTCCATCTGTTCCCGGGAAACCACAAAGTGGTAATCCTGTCCGTCTACCTCGTTATCACGCCGAGGCCGGGTGGTATCTGAAGGAAGGAAAAAGAAGGAAGGAAATGTTATGGGATCCAAAGGCAACGATCTGGGCTATTAAAAACCAACTTCATCATAGGAAGGACACAATATTTCTCAGATGAATGACAAAAACACTTGGAAAGATTTTGTCTGGCCTCTTTCTTCTTCCAAACTCCAGATATTATACACAGGGTCCTTGTGGGTAAGGTGGACCAAAAAGGTGGGGCTTCCTGAGGTATGGCCTGATAAATGATGCAATACTTGGTATTTAAGAAGCCCAAAAAATGATTCCTCAAAACTACTTTGTGTACAATGACTTGGGTTTAATTCCCAGTACCACAACCAAAACCCAAAACAACGATGGGTCTGTCCATTTGTAAAATTAATCCTGACTATCACCACACAAACTTTAACTCCATACATAGCATGAGTCAAGCAGCCAAGTTGGATGCCAAACCTACCACTATCCCTTACTCTGGGTTGCTACCTACTCTCATTGCTATCTGCTCTCTTCCAGGACGTCCCAAATAGCACTGATCCTAGACACTTGAAAACGTAGCACTTCCCAGAGTAGCAAACCTCACTCATCTGGGTCTGCCTGGGCTCTTACGTGGCACACAGGATCCAAATTTATGCGGGAACTCAGAGATGAGGTCATCATTGACTCGGTCCTTCATTGGGCCCAAGACGATCACAGGCCTGGCATAGTGAACTGGGGAAGGAGAGGACAAGACAATGAACAGTGGTCCCACGGGACAACCTGCCCTGCCTCTGAGGACAGAGGCTCAGTGGCCACCACTCAGATAAGACGAAGGAACTATTGTCTGGCTTTTAAATTAAAGACATCAAAGAACCTTTAAATTTGACAATCTAAAGTCTCAGGCAAGTCTTAAATCAGAAGCCTCTCCATTTCCAACAGATTCAGGAGCAGGTTCCACACAGACCCTAGCTACTAAGCAAGGTTCTTGCAAAGCAGATGCCCAGGGGAGGATACAGGTCTTTTGCCTGTGCAGCGACAACCTCCTCTGCTGAAACAGGCCTTCCCCTGCTTTCCTCTGAAATCCACCTGCCCTTTGGAAAGCATACTAGCAATGGGCAAATGTATCATAAGAGGTGTGTGCAGCATGGCATCCATCCAGTGATGCTAGGGAGGAGCCAAAGGCTGGATGTGCCAGGCCTTCTCCTCCCCTGCCCCCTCCCCTGCAAGCTACCCTCTTTACTAAGCCCCATGACCAGGAGACGAGCACAAAGGCAAGAGTCTCAGAAGGGGGCTTACTTTCTTGTCGTGTCACTGGCTCATATGACAAAATAGCATCCTCTTGTCCTTCTGCAAAAAGGGAAACACGTTAGTACTTTATGATCTGATGACTGTGTACAGCATAAACCACACCCCCACCCACCACAAAACAGTCTCACTTTCTGTTGGCAAGAAGGCTAAGGAGCCATTCACCAGCCTTGGGCTGGGCTGCTTTCATTCAGTGAAATATGACCCAATTATGGGGCTAGGCCCAGAAGTCAAGTCTCTGCCAAACCACCCCAAGCTCTAGAGAATTACTTCTTATAGGTAGTAGTTGGTTATATTCAGTAGCCCCCTGTTCTGAGAAAAATCAGAGAAGCTCCAACTGGTTGAAACACACCTGCAGAGTCACTTTACCTGAGTCCAGACCCTTAGGCCCAACCTCCAAAGCTACAAGCCTAATGATGCCCCTTAAAAGGCCTATTTACTTACCAATCTCACATCTCTTAAGCAGCATCTAGGAAACTTATGCATGCCTGAGCTAAGATCCCAGTATCTTTTAAGAGCAATACTGAGCTGGCTCTCTGCTCAGGGTGGATCCCCATGTGACCTGGCGATGATGAAACCTTCCGTAAAAAGTCACCAAGACACTTGGT
Source organism: Apodemus sylvaticus (assembly GCF_947179515.1). Taxonomy (NCBI): domain Eukaryota; kingdom Metazoa; phylum Chordata; class Mammalia; order Rodentia; family Muridae; genus Apodemus; species Apodemus sylvaticus. The sequence goes on along the minus strand of NC_067495.1, from coordinate 61,583,047 downwards.
GCTGGGTGACTGTGGTTCCCAGATGAGCTAAATGGTTCTGGGGAAGGCAGTGAGAGCTACAGGGAGCCACAGGACACTTGCTACAGATTTCTGGGTGGAGTCTTTAAGACCTCGAGTCACTGTAGCTCCTCCAAGACCAATGTTCCCAGAGCTTGTGAGATTTGAACTATGACTTCAATGCTGTAGTCATAGGAGCTCCCAAGGCCTTTGGGGCAATTCCTTTCCTGACTACGTAACCCGGCCAGAAGTTAAGGTGTTCCTAGGAGCCCAGAAAGTCAGATGGAAGGCAGAAGTCATTTTTCTTTTGGTCTCTGAGCAAATCTGTACAGCTGGTAGTCTCAGCAGCCTACATGCCCATGGCAGGAACCTGATCAGTAGCGGTTTATCCTCCCCAGTACCCCAGGGATGGTTTCAAGCCAGGTCCTAGCTAGAGCTATAGGGCTTATTCTCTCCCTCTAATCTACAAATTCCATCCCATCCCACAAGGTGAATGAGCTGGCCACAGCATCTCCAGGGGCTCAAAGTATACATGGCTAAAAGGAGCAGCAGCCTCTGAGCGGTGATGGTAGTGGCGGACACTGGAATGATGACGGCAGGGAGACATGGGGGAGCTACAGGACACGGGGGCATGACACACACTTACTGGAACTGCTTTCGCTGTCACTGGTGTTGGATGTCACTCCCTCTGCAAGCCAACAGAAAAGAGACTCCAATTCAGAACACACCACTGAGAGGTCACATGCAGCACAAACGCAAATGCGCCAGGAGTGAGACAGCGAGCTGCCAACCAAGTCAGGCCACGGGAGGCCTACCACATCCAGGCCGCCAACTGGGAAGCACAGCTCCATCCTGATATTCTGGTCACCTCCTTCGTGTCCCCAGAGCCCACTCAGTTTGCCAAGTCCCTCCATAGGCACTAGAAGCCTTATTTCTTTTCATAGCATTCTCTTCATCTAAATCAAGCCAGCTGATTTGGATGGCTTCCAAATCCTGCCTCAGAACTCATCTCCTAAGGCTAATGGGCAGGGAGGAAATGGATAAGGGCAGTCAAAGAGAAAAACTCAGGCATGCGCTGCTCACGCATTTTCTCCCAAAACAGAGCCACCAAAGGTACAGAATTGTGTGACACTCTCCAACTTAGAGGGCTGTCACTGGGTGGATGTAACAGTCACCAGGAGCACTCCTCTGAACTTTGGTGCTACCCACAGCCCTACCTCTATCAATGCTGAGGAGAACTTGGCTTCAGCAGTGAGGGGGATGCGCACTCCATCCACCACAAGACACATGTCAGATACACAGAGACAACAAGCCTCCCATCACACACAGTTGGGACCTGCCCAGCTTGGAGCATGGGTGGAGAAAGCTGAAGCAAAGAGCTGCATTCACAGCAGGCACAGATACGGCAGCCCTCTCAAAGAACAACAGGCAAATGGCAATGAGACACAGACACACCAAACTATGGAGAGATGCTGCTCCTTTCAGCCAGGACCACTATATGCTGTGCGTACCTCCCCAAGGGCTTGCTTGGTTGTCTATCACACGTGGCTAGCCCCTGAGCTCCCCTAAGGACAGGTCCTATGGCCTCCACCTTTATCCTTTATTGGGTGACAATATATGTGGACAGATCCCATCTGGAAGGCTGTATTCTGGATTTGCAATGAGCAAAGATGGCTGCTAAGGAACCTTCACCTAGGTCCTCCAAAATGGAGATGTCAGTCAGGGCTTTTCTAGGATAGAAATCACTCAGTGGTGTAGCTGGCCCCACCAGGCCAGCTTGGCTTCTTAGAGATGTTCTACAGACAGCTGGCCTTGTGGGAACACCTCAACTCCTGAGACTGCTCAGATGTGGAGTTTGTTCCCTGTCCTTGGTTAGAAGAACTAGTAAAGCTGTGGTTCCCAAGCTTAAGTCGTTGGCACAGGGTTACTTGAGAGAAGATTCAACTACCAGGCCCCATGGTCTCCACATCAGCTAAGCACTCACCGTGACCATGCACGTAGACCCAACTCACTTCTACAGGGCCGCTAAACTAGTACTCTATCACCCAGAGGTGGAGAAAGAATGCAGACAGGAAGACTAGAGATTTGTCAGAAAACCAGCAATCATTTGGAGTCACAGATTTCCTCCTGCCATGGGAAAGAGTCTCACAAACACTCCCCTCCATCACCCTTCCCTTTCACCCATGCCCCCTACATCCCCATCCCCACCCCCCACCCCCACCCCATGAGCTTCATCCATGCCACAAATACAGTTAATGGAGTGTAAGTTTGACTTACTCAGGTTCTTTGCTCCATAATAATCGTCACTTAACCCAGGGAAGTCCTGATTTCACAGACAACAGGGCCAGAAAGGGTAAGGGAAGGGGAGGGAGGGGAGGAAAGGAGAAAATCAGGGAAAAGAGAAAAAACAGAGAAAAACAACGAAGGGAAGGAAGAATACAGAGGCAGTTGAGCATTAGTGATAGGAGTATCCAATGAAGATTTAGAACTACAGTGAGGTGAAGACATCTGCTGAAGAAAGAATAGCCCACATCAGGTAAGATGGCTGGCGTTATGCTAGTCAGTTTGTGGCCAGAAGGCCTTGGAGTAGACAGGCTTTCTGAGGTAGTCTACAGCCCACATACCCATAGCTCATGACAAGCAACACTCCAAGGCTTAAAAGTACCTTCTTTGACCAAATGTGTAGTTTTAGAGGCCAGGTCTCTGCTTTGCCCCTACAACACATCTCCCATTGCTGCATGAACAAGACATGTCTATATGCCAAGTGTGCAGACAGAATTATCATCACCCTGGGAGCTTTGCCCCATACTATACCTTAGTCTGTCCAAGCCCTTCGTAGAAAACTTCTCTGTGGTAGCGTGCACAGAGTGTCCCTAAGCTTTGTTTCGGAACAGGTACCAGAACATTGCAACCCTATTGACCAGTAGGCACCCTGCTTGGCTAGGTCATTCAATAGTGACATGTCGCAGGCTGGGCTCCTTGGGGAGGTTCAGGGCTAATCCAGTAAACTGTGGCAGCATTATCACAGACCTTTGTCTTAGTTTCCATTGCTCACAAGTCCAATCAACCTCCTTAGTCCCCTATCACTGAGCAAGCACTGGAGAGTAAACCCTACTCTTCATTTTATGAAGATACCTCATTCTATCAGGGTACCCCAGGTGGCCACAATCCACACATAGCATGATCATAAACCAGGTGAGCCTACTAGGAGCCATTTTCTACCCAAACTAGTCAGTCTCCTGTCAGATCCTGTAGCCCTAGATGACAAGATTGCTCCATGAAAGATGGAGGAGTGATTGGAAAATGAGACATTTACAATTTACAATTTCACAATGATATGAATGAGAACCTACTGTACAAGCCTGACCTGGTGTTTAAGATTACTGTCAGAGCAACTTGTTTCTGAGGCATATGGTAGAATAAAGGGATTTAGTAGGATTGAATTGGTTCCTAATGCAGCCCAGTGTTGAGACCTGTTCTACCAAATCAGCTTTGTGTTTCTCAATAAATCTTTATTTAAATAATGCTGAGCAACACTGTGTCCACATCAACTCCCATAAGCAGGAAGGTTTTCTTGTGCTAACTGGCTCTGCAGGTGCCCTGACATAATAGGAAGCCTGCTGTGAATCATGTGGGTGTCCTGTGTGCCTAAACACACATGAGCATTCCAGAAGCAGCCCCAACCTTAGGGACCTGAGGAGGGACAGGCTCTTCTCTTAACATTTATGAATGAAATTAAGGGGAAGAAAAAACAAGAGGTGAGAGCCGAGAGAGCAACACTTAGTCCCTTCAACTTGTTCTCTTGAAAAACCATTTTCTAACCCTGACACTAGCTGCAAACCATTCCTTATCACAATAGCACAGCTCTGTCTCACACTTCCAACATAGGTGCCTGGAATATCCTTAGAGCCTCTAACACTCCAATCTAAGCGAGGAGCTGGACAAATAAGGCCCAACCTCTCATTGTGCAGGCCAGGTTCTATCCTGACTACAAATAGGGGGGGGGGGCAACTAAGGGCAAGAAGGCAGGGCTGCCAATGGTCTGCTTGCTCTCTGGACTCTGCTGCTACTTACGTTCCTGTATGCTGTTCTCCTGGGCCATGTTTTCTTTGCTCTTGTAAAATGGAAACTTTCGAGAGAGGCGAAAACTCTTTTTACGTTTCGTTTTGATCGACTGTGAAAGAACATGAAGATGGAGGGTGGGGGGAAGGACAGAAGGAGGAAAAAAACAACAATGGATTTTAAAGCATGCAAGAAAAACTAAAATGGACAATGATGAGCTAAATAAAAGACCATCTTTCACAAATGGAGTCTATGAGATTAAATGAAAGTTGATGTTAAGAGGAGAATTATGTTTACAGGAAAATGTAGAGATGTTAGATGCTCTACTGAGTCCAGCATCACTCACTGACCTTCCTACAGAATAAAGGTCATTGTTGCCTCCTAGACACAGCCCTAAGGTGCCACTGATACAATCATCTATTCCTCATCTCTCTTCCCTCTATTGCACCTCAAGTTCTTTGGCCTTTGCTGCAAAGCTCATAAAAGGAAATGTGAAACGAGCAAGTCCCCTTGCCCCATGCTGTCTGAAGGCAAGCAGATGCTCTGGGGCTGCCCTTGGCGAGACGGTATGGTACCAACAGGTTCTGCTAGGTCTCCACGGCTCTGGCAGAGTCTACTGCCAGAAGACAACCAGGAGTGGTTTCATCTTTCCCACCAAGTCAGCCAGCTCCACCCCTTCGGGAGACAGTCACCCAATAGCAGGGCCACACATGCTAACTGTGGGCTTTCAGGGATCCTGCAGCTTGCTAAAAAGCAGGCAGTTTCCTAGCAGGACAGAGCCAGCCCTCGAATAACAGACAGCCTTTCATGCTCCCCAGCTCTCCTGTATTTCCACCCAGATTCCAAGCCTCTCACCCTTCTTTTACACTCGGGCTGACTGCCTTGGGAGCCTGGGGTCCCCACTTACCCGATTCGACTCAATCATCCCTGTCCTGGCATGGAACTTCACAGTCTTCAATCGAGCTCGCTCTTTCTTTTCAACCCTGTTTGGGAGTCAAGAAGTCCAGTTACTGCCAGCACAAGGGCTCAGCAATGGGCTGTGTCAGGCACAACCTCTACACAGGCTTATTCAGCGAGTCCCAAGTACTGACTGTTTTCCAAAAGGCCTAACAAGGCATATACCGGGCTCTCAAGCAATTCCCAGTATGACAGGCAAGCAAAGACATACACACACAAGGACTGGTGTGCTGGAGCACAACTGATTCCTAGCACTCAGGAGGCAGAGGCAGTAAGACTGCAGCAAGTTCAAGGCCAGTTAAGGCTACGAAGGAAGTTCCGGTCTAGTCCTAGTCGTGCTACAGAGTGAGACATTGTCTCATAAAACAAATAAAGCAACCAGAAGGTGGGTAGGAAGGGAAAGAGGGAGGGAGGGAGGATGAGAGAGAAGAGAGAGGGAGGGGGGAGAAGAGAGGCAGAGACAAGAAGGAGAACAAGAAGCCAGGAGAAGCCATGCTTAAACACCCTGACAGCTCACCTCTTTTTACTCGGGATCACACCAATCTGCTCACTCTCTCCGTGTGGGGTCACCAGCCTGGCTTGCCACCACTCATCATCAGAGGCGTTAATGACGTGCAGAATGTCGCCATACGAGAAACTGAGTCCCTGGCTTGGTAGGCAGCTGTCACGAGTCCGATCATAATCAAACAGGGCCCTGAAGCAGACATAACAAGTGAAGAGAGATCATCCTACTTTTGAATTCTGAGAGACTGGCAGCCAGACAGGATATTGAAAGAGAGCCAAACTAATAGCGCTGCACACAGGAAGGAAGAGACCATGTGAGACAGCGCCTCGTTTCAGGCCCCAATTTGTGCGTGAGTATGTACGTGTGTATGTGTGTGTGTGTGTGTGTGTGTGTGTGTTCCACAAATCCCATCTCCTCCAAGCTTCTAGACAGCTGGGATATGAGAGAGAAGGAGATTTGGAAGCAAATGTCAAAGAAAGCTCCAAAGTTTAGGTCCTAGTGAAGCTGGTCTACAATGTACCACCAGAGCTTCCTGCTCAGGGAACAAGCACCTAAATAAATCTAATCATCTCATCCCTTGGTAACTGTGTGGAGTCAGCACAAATAGGAGACTTCAGAAACACATTATTTATGCATATGTATGTGTATTAAAGGGTATGCGATATGTATGCTGATACCCACAGTGGCCAGAAGAGGGCATGGGATCTCCTACAGCTGCAGAAACAGGAGGTTTTGAGCTGCCCACCTTGGATGCTGAAAACCAAACTCAGCTCCTCTGGAAGAGCAACTAATGCTCTTAACTGCTGAGCTACATCCCCCCCCTCGCCCAGAAACACACACACACACACACACACACACACACACACACACTCCTCCTGCTCCTCCTATTGTGACAGGGTCTAACTATATAACTCTGGCTGTCCTCAAACTCACAGGGATTGATTTCCTCTGCCTCCCCAGTGCTGGGATTAAAGGCATGTGCCACCATGCCTGGCGCTCTCATTCTTCTTTAACAGGACACACAGGCCAGGGGATCCAGTGCCCAGTGCTAAGATTTTCCTTTCATTCCAGCTGTCTCACTTAGCAGGAAGCTACAAGTCCAGATCTCCATGTATACAAGCCCAGAAGAAAGACAGGGTATAGAAACAGAACCCTCTTGAGAATGGTGCCAAGACAACTTGAAGATGAAAATAGTCAAGCTCTAACAATAAGTCCTTTAACTCACAATGCTTGCACTCCTAGCAATAAGGGCAGGGGCAGAGGCCAACAGATAAAGCATTTTGTCTACAAGGTCTTTTCCAAACTCTATGTAACAGGAGCAATGCATTTGAAATGAATTGATTTCCATGCAACCGAATGCAAGGCTGTTCTACAATGACCAACAAGCTTGAGCAACGGAATTCTAACAGATGAGCAATACACAGCGACATTGGGAGTTCCAAAACTGAAGTAGAAGAACAGAATTTGTAGTAAGCACACATTAGTTTGGAAGTTTGGAGAGGGAAATAGAAAGATGCCAAAATGAATCAGGAATTGGGTGAGGTGACACAGGCTGGTAGTTAAAGCACTAGAGAGGCTGAGGCAGAAGGACCCTGAGTCTGACATACATGGCACAGTGGTTTGAATGGGAATGCCCCCCATAGGCTCATATGTTTTAATGCTCAGTCCACTTGAAAGAACTGTTTGGAAAGGATTAGAAGGTGTGGCCGTGTGGGAGGAGGTGTGTCACTGGGGGTGGGCTTTGAGGTTTGCCATTCTCAGTTCTCTTTGTCTGCTGCTTGCTGATTAGATACAAGCTCCTGGCTACTGCTCCAGCACCATGCTTCCCTCCCTGCTGCCATGCTCCCACACCACAATGGCCACAGACTAAGCCTCCAAAACAGTAAGCAAATGCCTAAGTAAATGCTTTCTTTTATTAGTTGCCTCTGTCATGGTGTTTTGTCACAGTAATAAAAAAGTAAGTAAGATAACTAGTAAGATCCTATCTCAAAAACTGAAAACAAAATTAAAGCCAAACAAAAAAACTGAGGGGTGTGTGTGTGTGTGTGTGTGTATGTGTGTGTGTGTGAGAGAGAGAGAGAGAGAGAGAGAGAGAGAGAGAGAGAGAGAGAGAGAGAGAGAGAGAGAGAGAAGTATGTCCAGTTAGCTGGGTAGAAACAAAGTATGTTTTAGCATCCGAAGAATTGGGCTTGATCTTTGGTGACAACAACAGCAAGCAGGGGACATAGGGGAGAGTTGATATAAATGAGTTTTCTAGATGCCAAGAATCCAATAATTTGTCATTTTAAAACATCTGAAAGTTTGACTAAAACCTCTATGGCATGTCTTCTGAGGTAAGTTCATGCGCTGCAGCACATTCGACACACACAGAGCTGAGGCAGCAAGAACGCCACATTAGGACTGTACTGTTCATTTTGTTTTGTAACCACAGCATGTGTTCTCTTTACAATTTCCAAAAATGTAAGTCGATTAATGGAGAAATTGAGAAACAGCTCCACTAAGTACAGGCTTGAGCCTTTTACCTCAGGAGAGGCTCTAAGTTCCCTGGCAAACAACGTCAAAAGGTTATATAACTCCAAATTCCCATTAAAAAGTAGCACCTGTTCCATTTGGCTTTTGTTTGACAGCTTTATGAATGATTGGACAAGGATATCAAAGAAAGGGATGGACAACGCTTGTTAGCTCTGTTAAGGACATACAAACATGGTATCTCAGTTTTAAATTGTGAACTAATATGTAATGAACCCAAATGAGGAATTGAGACTTCCCCGTTCTATCAACCAGGGCTGCCAATAGGAAAAGAACTCAGCAGAACACTGGGGCCTCAAAGTTCACGCTGTCCACTTTGCTGTCTAAAAGAGGAAATTTCTTAGACATGATATGGGTTTTTCTTCAAATCTACTCCCCTTTTCCTGCAGAAATTCTGATATGCTAAGAACTAGAAGATATCCTCCAAATGAAGGCCAGACCTAGACATACACAGGACATTATGAAGCACTGTATGGTAGGCAACCATCAGACCAGGGCCCTTAAATGTCAAAAGCATTCATAATTCCAGTTCCAGGGGACTTGACCCTGTCTGACCTCCACAGGTGCCAGGCACATACATATGCATATACATACATGCAGGCAAACCGCTCACACACACAAGTTTGAAAAATCTAAACAGTGAACCTCTACCATGGTTGCTAGAAGAGAGGGGGTCATTTTCCTCATTGATAAGTTTCTCAAGCTCCAGTAAAGAACTCCATTCGTGTTCATGCAAGGACCCATAATTAACCTCAGTGGGTCACACACAAAAGGAACAAGAAAAAGTAATGGGGGTGAAAATGACCAAAATCCATGCTCCTCTCACCCATGAAATTGTCAAAAAATTAAAAGAAAAAGTTATGGCCTTCTATCAATGACGGTTGGCCAAGCAGCCTAGAGTCCTAATAAAGGGACAGCCTCAGCCTTTGATTCTCAGCACCTCCTTCCTCCAAGCCTCTCACAATTCCTCCCTCTTCACCTTTAGCCTAAGGAACTAAGGTAGATACTAGCTCTTTTAAAGCCAAACTGAATCACTGTCCCAGAAGTGAAGTTTACCATATGCAAGGCCCAAATGGCACAGAACCATTTCAACCTCTGATTCAAAGAGACAGCTGGAAGGAAAAAAGAAAGCCAAACCTTTTGTCCTCACACACCCCAAAAAAGGACATAATAAAAACTAAAAAGATCTGCAGTGTGTGTGTGTGTGTGTGTGTGTGTGTGTCTGTAAGCTTACCCAAGGACAGGTGTGTTGGAAGAGTAAGAATTTAAGAAACCCCATTTTCTTCTGAATCGTAATAGAATTTTTAACTTCTTCCTCAATTATTATTATTATTGTTATTGTTGTTGGCCATGAATGTCACAGCACATTGTGGAAATCAGAGAACAACTTTGTGGAGTTGATATCTGCCTTAACCTTCGGGTGGGATCCAGCCAATCAAACTCAGGTTATCAGGATTTCATACTCTATGGGAAGCACTTTTACTCACTGAGCCATCTTGTTGACCCAATACAAAGACGTTTATGAAGTTAGGGTTAAATTAAGAACCGGTGAGGTCAATGAGAACCTCCACTCCTGTTCAAGGCAGGAGAGACCCAGAAGTGTCCAGGTTCATGTCCCAGACTGATGTCCAGCATTCCAGAAGGTTTCCAAAGGTCTTGGGAGCTATATTGTTTAAGAGGTGACGTTTTAAATAGCTTCAAAGAGATAAACTTGTGAGGGTTGCATATAAAAGATCCAAAGAAGTCATAAGCACCTTGCACAGCCATTGAGGCACCTTAAACTTAACAAGCAAGAAAATACAATGAAAATGCAACTCCCTGGAGGGGACTGGTTAGGCAGGTTTTCCAACACAGAGCAAACAAGGACAGTTTAGTACTAATAGCCTAGAAGGCAAGGGGCTGCTTCCACAGAACTCACTCATGATGGTGCTGACCTCCTGACCTACAGGCCACCAGTTTTGTCCTCTGTACAAATCCTCCATGGTCCAGCCCAAGTGCTCCTGCTTTGTGATACTACACACTCCAAATTTCCTTTGTAATCCATTCCAGATATTTGGCAGCCTTCCTTTATAATTTCTATCTACTACAATTTAATTCTTGCATGATTATTTTTGAGTTTCCATAGCAAATCACCAAGGAAGTCCTTCTCAGTGCTTGTGGAGGGTGGATGAGCCCAGGCTATCCCACAGAACACTCTCATGTTATTATTCCTCAGTGTTCTGCTGTGTTTCCCTTCCATCGAAGCTGGGGCCTGGGGTATCACTAAAGTGTTAAAGGAAGCACATTTGAAGACTGAACAGCCTATCTATTGCCTGGTTGGCCTACTATGAGTTCAGACAACTATAAAGTAGCAGTGATACACCAGCTCTTGAAAAGTTTCCATCAACTTCCAAGAACAACCTAAAGCTCTAAAGCCAAAATTTTCAGGGGACACTGAGTGTGGATCATAAGGCTAGCACCAAATGTGGCTACCAGAGTCAAGTATCTTGATGCACCTTCAAAAAGGAACAGGTCAGCGACTTCATCTCTAGTCTATTTAAAAGTGTCAGGCCCTAAAGAGCAACTATGAATTTTAAGAGACATTCAAGGACCAACAACCCATAATAAGAGACCATGCAGGGCTCACAGGAATGCTGAAGATGCTGAGAAGAACAGAATGATTACTGGCACTACTGTTTGGAAGCAGGCAGTTCCAGCAGCCACTGGTAGCACCGATGATTTCCATACATTTACTGGTGCTTTTTAACACAAGCCTGGATATGCAGTTCAGTTCATCAGTAGTGTGCTTGCTAGTACATGTGAGGCTCTAGATTTGACCCCTAACCCTGCAAAAATAAATAATATTGCCACCACCTCCAATTATGTCAGACAGAGAAGCCTGCCAATATTTTCTTTTTAGCATCTTCATCCCCTACTGGAGCTTAATGAATAAATCAAGCTGAGCTTCAAAGATCATCACCCTGGGCAAAGTGTCCTGTTGTTGACGGAAGAAGCACACTCCAGTCTTTTCTGAAGACCAAGCCAATACACTAACATTGTGTCATTGAACCAAAACTACAGATGCCTCAACAGGATTTCCATTTCAGAGTGGAAGGAGAGTGGGAGATGGCCAGTCAGGAGGCCAAAATTCGTAAACCACCACAATGTTGTCCTGAGGCTGCAAAGAATGCAGTCAGATGAGTCTGCACAGACTTTCCAAAGCTACTTGCACAACTGAGCATCTTGGGCAACCTTTGGAGTCCTAGGTCATTCATTCATTCATTGATTCATTCATATATAAAATCAAAGTCAGGTGTAGAATTTGAACCTACTCGGCAGCATTGTCGTGCCTTCACAAATGGCCTAAATCAAAATCCAGCCAATGCACTGTGAGCCAGTGGCAAGAGAGGGGACGTCTGTGGTCCAGTCCAGCAAATACCACAGTAGCAGAGCAAAAGCCCTAGGCTGGGCACACACAAAGGCTCTGTTCATCACACTCACCCAATAAGAGGTGGTTCTGGTGTAGTAAAGAGAGGAAAAGGCTTTCCTGTTAAGTTCCTGGTGGTTTTAAAGTCGATTGCCAGTATCCAAACACTGCTGTCTTTCCTTCCTCCCCCTGATCCTCTTGAAAACTCCCATAACCCCAATGTTCAGAACAGCTGTAGCACCCTAGGGTTCCACCTGGTACAGTCCAGTATAACTGTGACCTGTGACGGGGTTACCTCTTTCAAAATAGCTTTGCAAACCTATGCAAAGAGGGAGATAGATCCTTGGGAGGGGAGGGTAAGGGAGGGCAGAGGAAGGGAGGGCAGGGGAGGTAAAAGGAAGGGAGAGAAGGAGTGGGGAAGGGAGGGGAGGGGGAGGGGAAGAGTAGGAGAGGAGAAGAGGGGGAGGGGAGGGGATGGGAGGAGGGGAGGGGAGGGGAAGAGTAGGAGAGGAGAAGAGGGGGAGGGGAGGGGACGGAGGGGAGGAGAGGGAGGGAAGGGGAGGGGAGAGATGGGAGGGGAGGGGAGGGAGGGGAGGGGAGGGAGGGAGGGAGGGAGGGGAGGGGAGGGGAGGGGAGAGGAGAGGAGAGGAGAGGAGAGGAGAGGAGAGGAGAGGAGAGGAGAGGAGAGGAGCAAAACTGAAACCCAAACTGAATGTAGCCACCCTCTGGGTAAAAGTCAGCTGCAGGAGGACAGGAACCAGAGCACCACTTCCCTGGATCTATCCCAGCAAGCAGGCTCAAGCTATTAGTTCTGCACTACTGCCTTCCACAGAACAGGAAACATAATGTTTAGTTGCTCCGCTGATGTAAAAATAAATGTCAATCACGGTATAAAGTGGCCATTCTTGAGCATTCTGGCTGTTAAAAACACATTTTGTACCAGACTCACTGGCATAGGCCTGTAATCCCAGCTACTTGAGATGCTGGGGTGGGCGGAGCTCAAGATTGAAGTCAGCCTGGGTCACACAGTAAGATTCTGTCTCAAAAGAAAGAAAAAGAAAAGAGGGCTGAGGATAGGGCCTGACAGAGTATGCGTGAGGGCCTGGCTCAGTCAGCCCTGAGTGCTGGGGATACCAACTGATCAAACAGTAGCAACCAGCGAAAAAGAAACAAATCGCTATACACAGGGACCTGAAGAGCTAGCTGGGGATGTATATTTTTACCAGCACTCCAGCTAATCCCATCAGTTAGGGAGTTGGGGAAACTGAATGAATTACACTTTATTAAAGGTCAGTGCAACTCAGTTCACATTCCAGTTTGGGAGTTTCCGGGCTGTCTCATTCAAGCCTCAGTTTTCTCATATGCAAAACGGGATTGTAATGTGCCATTATTTAAAGGATTTTTAAAACCATTTAAAGAGAAGACTAAAGGTCATGATGCATAGGCGCCCTTGGGTTCCCTTTAAGCTGAAGATGGCAGCACTCTCCTAAAAGCTGCAGAGCACAACAGGCCCAGAATAGTGCTTTAGCTCAAAGTCTGCAGCGCCCAGGGCAAAAAGTCACCCAGGCTCTTGTATAACCCCCTCAGGGACAAAAAACCAAGTATTTTCTCTCAAGTGCCAGTCCATTCCATTTCAGACTTTTTATTATGAGCTCTTTCAGCCTTACATTGAACTGAAATATGCCTTGGGTGACAGAACAAATCTAATCCCTTTCCACATGACAAGGTAAGGAAATTAACTTAAGGAGCGCTAAGAGGAGGGAAGGAGCCCAGTTTGAATAAGGCCTGTCAGACATGTGAAGGGAGCAGCTTTTTTTCCTGCGCATGTTCATCAGGTTGTTGATATGCAGGTTTGAGGCTGTCATTTATACAACACTACGATGTAAAGTTCTGAAAAGCAATGGTATTGCCATCTCGGGCCCAGGGCTAAGGAGATGGTTTAGGGACAGTTAGCAAGGCAGACAGAGCCTTTAAAGCAGCAGGCAAAGGCTTTGTAGAAGCACAGATGATGACGTCAGACTGGCCCAGAAGAACCAGTGAACCAGTCACTGAATATGACGGCCATGAGGTCACTGCTGATCCCTGCCAAAGGCTCCTCTGAAGCCTTCTTGGGCTGCTCAGGAATCATGTCACCAGGCTAAAAGGCTCCCAACATGTGAAGCCACTGAAGAAGTGACTGGAAGAGGTGGCAGTGGGGAGTACATGACTCCACAATTTCCCAACCTGGATGTGAGGAGGAGACAAATGGATTTCTTTGTTCATATGCCTAGGGAGCAACACTGCCTACTCCATAAGACTGTTTTCTGGACACTAAAAACAGGGACTTGTTCTTGGGGGTGTGGACACGGCTCAGTCGGAAAAGTACTTGCTGTGAAAACATGAGGCCCTGAGTTCAATCCCTAGCACCTGCACAAAAAATGCTGGGCATGATGGTGTATGATGCCTGCTTGCACTCCCACAGGGAAGCAGAGGCACGGAGAAATCCTGGGCTCTCAGACAGTCCTCCTAGCCTTCACCCCCTCTACCCCCACAAGCATATGCGTGCGCATACACACACACATACACACACCACATACATACCACACACACACACACACACACACACACACACACACACACACAGGTATACAGGCATAGGGTTGTTGAGTCCAACACAAACAAAAAAGAATCACACTTTCCTCAATTAATGTCTGCATCTGCCCCGTTTCACTAAAGGACTTGCTTTTCTACAGAGTAGTTTCTTAGGGAACTAGTGTTTCCTGCCACAGCGTTCAGAGAAAGAGAGGAGGTAATAGTTTAGGGAACTATTGGTATCAATGGATTTTTTTTCTTTTTAAGATTGTGAGAAACAAGCTGAAACTGTCTGTCCAGGCCTGTAATCCCTACTACTCAAAAAGCTAAAGGAAGAGGATCATAAACTCAAAGACTGGACTGGGCTACAGAGAGCAGGCCAAGGGGTTAACCCAGGAAAGGGCTCCCGTCCCAGCAGTCACCATAAAACATGATGTCCCTGATTGCCTGATTGATCAAACAGTTCCTATTCTAAACCATATCTACTTTCCTCCGAGGACAAAGTTATCTAGCCAAGGTTAGGAGCAGATTACATAAAACTACTTCACTAGAAAGAGTCATGGTCTTTCCCTTCCTTCCCAGAGTCCAGGTGAGTGGATCCCCTTCCTGAGCCACAGAATGGTGTCCCACATCAAGAGCCAGTGCCCGGTTCCTCTACCCAGGCAGGGACAGCACTAGCAGAGGCTAGGCGGAGAGGAGAGAGCTAAAAATACAGCTCTCTGAAGGAACTGTCTTGCCTAAAGAGAGCTTCCCACGCACACCGAAGCGCCACATCTGCGGGGGCTGGAAACACGGAACGGAACAATCCTGACCAAGTCACATAAATATTACCCACTTTGGGGGTGACAGCACATGATGACAGAGACCCCCCACACACACCTCAGGGGACCCACTGTCCATGTTGTAGATCCTGAGCAAGAGCTTTAGTGACCACCAACAGGCCTTCCTTCTCCAGGAAGGAGACTGGAAAGATGGCTGGGTCTTGCCAAGCCTCTCTCCTCTCAGGTGCTGCCGGCAGGAGGTGAAAGCAGCAACAGTTCTCCACCCACAAAGAGCAGAGTGCAGGGTTCACTCTAGAAAGGAACTCTAAGGAGGCTAGTGGGCCTTCGAGGCAAGGAGCGCAGCCTAGGCTGACTCCCCCGTGCAGCGGGGTCACTGACAACCGACTGTGGAAAAAGAAAAGCCAGCACAGCACGTGAGAGCTGCAATTAGCATTGACATCAGTTAGATACCGTCATTTCACACCCCAAGGACACAGTAATTGTCACGTTTCCAGGCAACTGGCCTCTCCTTCCCGCCTCCGGCAAGTATCAGAGGCCACCATAAAGTGTTCAACCAGTTAAATCAGCCTGGGAAGACTACTGGCTCTGGGGAGCAACCCCACCACCTTTCCGGAAGGCAGCAGACATTATGGTACTGGTGACCAGTACCATGCTCAGGAGCATGGCAGGAAGAAGGAAACAACCCCTGATTCTGAGAAAAGGTCAGTGTCCCCTTATCAGTCTGCGAACTGAAGGTTTTATACTTTGACCCTTGAAGGGTCAACAGCTCAGTCTTTGACAATGCCACTACATACCTTTGAGCAATAAGCTGTCCCTGCCTTCCCCTTCTTAGTGTGCATACGCCTATGAATCACATGCCTCAGGTGGAGAGGGGGACAGGAACATAGCAAAGCATCCAGAATGCAGCAACCTGCCAGCTCTTTGGTGTCTCAAGAGGCCCAGTAAGGACACTGTGATAATGGCTATGCTCAGACACAAAGCCTCATGTCTATCAGGCATATGTGAAAGGAGATGCTAACTTTCCTCCTCAAAGTACAGACTGCCAAGAACCATAGTCTAAATTTTCAAGTGTTATTTGAATGCTGACTAGCAACAATCACCTAATCGTCTTACAATAGAGCAAACCGAACATTTCCCAGACTGACTCATTGGTGAGTGAAAAGGAAGAAAGTTACTTTCACAAAAGGGAGGAGATGCTGACCATAAAATCCACACCAAGAGCACACGGTACAAAGTGTTGGTTTAGTGCAGGAAGTACACAATCCCCACCCTACCTGTTAGACAAGGGTGGCTAGGCCGGTGCTCCTTACCTGACATACAAGGACCTCTTCTCACTGGTTCGGAGAGACCCAGACCCAGAACTCATGCTGCTGTTCATCATCTGTTCTCGCAAGTCATGTATCTTGGATTCAAAGCGACTGTACTCTGTCGGGGAGACAAGGGGGAAAGAATGAACCCAAGGAGCTCTCTCGGCCAGCACACCCTCGGCCAGAAAGTCAGGAGGACACTTGGCTTCAAAGCAACCGGGAGGTGGAATCTTTGCTTTCATAAGCAGAGTCCCTCCCCCAAGTTGAGAAAGACAGACCAACCCTCCCCACCAAGAAGGTAAAAAAGCACCGAGAAAAAGACAGTTGTATCTGGGCATGTCAAATGGAAACCGCTTTTATCTGCTTCAAAATCTCACTGATCCTTAAAAAAAATAACCACTGGAAAGAGGTTCCAGAGTAGCCTTTATCAATCTTTAGAGCAGGCACTAAGGCCCAAGGAGAGCAGATGGGCGAGGAGACTTTCCCAAAAAGCTGACTGCAGAGAACAGATGGCCCTGAGCCACAGGGCAGGGGGGCTGGAAAGCACCAGAGGCTATTCCATCACTGTTAGGTAAGGAGGACAGTTTGCCCAGGGTGACTTTTTTAGTGGAGACATAGTAGATCCCAGCATAAAGTCTAAAAAGAAACAAGCTGCAACCATGTGTCCAGCATGAAATCTAGAGCTCTCCTTACACAACATTTTCAGCTCTGTAATTGCTTTGTAAACTGGGGTCTACTGCGAGGCACACGGTAGAGAAATGTCAGAAAACAAGGCAGACTTCACTGACAAGCTGACTTTAAAGGCAGTCAAAATTTATACTGAAGGTTGAAGACTGAGTAACTGCTTAAAACCGCTTCCAGGTGAAATTTTTTACACAAGCATTTTTATGCACCATAGAGGGGTTGGCAAGAAGCAACCCCACCTAGTCAGTGTGACTCTGTGGGAGAAAACACAACACCTGCTCCAACACCTGCCCTCCCCTCCGCTCCCTCAGCTCCCTGGGCAAAGCAACCTGACCTTCAGCTGGGTGAAGAGGGAAATGCGCAGAAGCCAAGGTGAGGACGGTAGGGTGGAGCTAAAAGTCACGTAAATCCCTCCTCTCAGTGTCTCTTTCTTCACCGTGGTTATCAATGGAGCCAACTGGTTAATTCGCATGTTCTTTCATTCATCACGCACTGCGTGTTACTGAGATTGGTCCTCATTACTTCCTCCTGTCCCTACAACCCTGGAGGAAGCAGTTGCCTCACTGACTCACCTATTAAATGGTGGCGGGGAATGGAGAGGGGGGGTGCACAGCAGCCGGACATTGTGCCTGTTCTGAGACTTACAAGGCAACGAACACATCAATATAAATAAGCTGTCCTAATCTAAATGTAAAGGGTGGTGACTGCTTTGTCATAGACGCCTCGGGCTGCTCAGAGAGACAGGATACTGGCCTCACCCCAGGGCTTGGCCTCTAACCCCTGAATCAGGGCTCATTTCTTGCTCCTTCCTTCCAGGCCCTGCCTTCTGGCTCACCCACTCAGGGAAGAAGCATGCAGGCAGTACTTCCTTGGTGATGAGGAATCCAAGAATTGTACACAGAACCTGGACTGAGTTTAGCGCAGTGGTTCATACCAGTAACCACAGCACGTAGAAGACCCAGAAGGGTCATAAATTCCAGCCCAGCCTGGAATACAGTCCAAGACCCTGCCTTTCTAAAACAACACAATCCCCAAACTCAGAACAACAACAAACGATATCCACTCTGTCTGCAAGTGTTTCGCTCTTGTCTATGCATTGCCTTCTTTGGAGGTGACCCTGCCCACTGAACTCTAACAGAGCAGCAGCAGGCCACAACGGTTGCTTAGTAACTATGTTTCTCAAAAAAAAAAAAAATTCCTTTAAAAACAACCACCAAGCCACCATTTCCTCAACACTCATAATCCTGGGTTGATAATTCTGAGTCAGGGGACCCAATTAAAGTAAGAAAGGGAAGGGGAGCAAAGTCGGTGCTTTGAGGAATCTGTTATTGGTTTTCAAGTTCATTTTTCTTACTCAAATGAACCCCCTAGAGTTTCACTCCTTATCAGTTTCTGGCTTCGAGCTGGATACTTATCTCCTGACCACTAGACACAAAGTACCCTGTGCGGAAATGATTGTTGAGGAAAACTCTGTCTAAATGAAAGCATCTGTTATCAAACTAATAAAGCAAATGATTTCTTTAACTGATGGCCACCTGCTTCACAGTGTATTTCCAAAGATAACAAAGAAGTATTGTGGGGCTGAAGAGATGGCTCAGTAGTTAAGAGCACTGGCTGCTCTTGCAGAGGATCCCAGTTCAATTCCCGGCAACCGCAGGGCAGCTCACAACTGTCCATAACTGCAGTTCCAGGAGAGTTGATGCTTTAGTTCCAGGGGTTAACTGTTGGCAGCAACCGAGGTTGCTCAACACCATTTTAGGATGTTAATAACCCCCGCTGCCACCCAGTTAATAGATCCACAGTGCTAGGGAGGGAACAGAGGCCTAGACAAGCCCCTTTACCAGTAAGCTACATCCCAGACTGGTTAACATACTTTATATAGAACAAAGTCATTCCAACAGTAATGAATGTGGAATGGACTTAAGACAGCGGCTCTTAATATTATTAAATATTTCCCCAAGATGAAAGCTTCACTTATAAAACAGCTAAATTCTAAGACTTCCCACGATTGTTCCTTCCCTTCCACTTACCAGAAAAGCAGCCATTATTTGGAGGGCATCTCTTAGGCCCAAGTCACTGCGTAGGAAGCTACTTGACCAGTCTTCCTTCTGAGAGGGCCCCACTTCAAATAGGCTACTTTCAAGAAGCACCACATATTACTAAAATCTCAAGTCTATTAAACTGCACTTTATTCATTTTCCCATTCAGATAAATCCAACCATTTGTGACCCACAAAGATATCTGCGATGAGTCATCGTCTGCTTCCTCCTTCCCATTTACCAATGCTAATCACACAGGGAGAAAGAGGCCAGAGGTGCACAAGTAGAAGCCAGTACAGAAAGAGGATTTCTCAGGGACCACAGTGTGCCTCAAGATCAGAATTCTGGGAAGCCCCCCTACCCTGCCCCTGATACACTAGGTCATTAGCCACTGAATGGAGCCAAACCCAGAAATCTGTCTTTAAAACACATTAAGTAACCATGATGCCCACCAAGTTAGAACCCACAGGTCTAGACTTAGAGAAGTCAGTTTAATCTTGAGTAATGGGGCAAGGCAACAATCCTGAAGAGATTCCAATGAAAGGCAGGGCAAGAGGGATGGTATGCTCCCCCAAAAAGTTTGATAATACAATCCCAAATCCACAAAAGGACAACACCAAAGAGGCCATTGCCCAATGTGTCTGAGAAGGTTTTCAAAAATTACAATAGCTTCTTCAGGTTTCTGAGTGCCCATCCTGCTTTGTCTGTTAAATATATGTGATTCTTCACCTCCAGTAGATGCCTTTCAACTGCAAAAAAACCCACAAAAGTAACACATGATGTATTTGTAAAAATGTGCAGCACTGATGCTCAAACCCAGGGCTTCATGCATGCTAGGTAGGCCCTCTACCACTGAGCCACAAGCCCAGCCCCTGACTTTCAAACTCTGTTTCCAGTTTTTAATTTAGAAATTCCTGTTTGTTTCCCTCCTTCCGCTATTTGGAAGCAATGACTGTTAGTATTTCTCATGTGTGTCTTCCCAGGCTTCCCTCCATACATATCCATGTATTCACAGCTCAGACAGATTGACACCCATACTTGTTTTCACTCTCTGGTGTCATAGAAACCGATTCACATCAGCACACAAATAAAGACCACATACATATTAATGGCCACCTCGTACTGCATATTAGAGAGGACATAATGAATCTTATTCAGCCATTTCCTGGTCAATGTACATTTAAACTGTTTGCTCATGGAGATGGGGCTCTTGCTATATAGCCAGGATAACCTAGTGTTCACTTGCTGTACAACCCAGGCTGAGCTGCACTTCATGGTACTGTGCCTCTCAGACTCTGAGAGGTGGGAATATTGGTGTGTACCGACACATACAGCCTACATTTTTTAATGTTCAATCAATGCTGCATTGTATACTTGTATGAATCTGTCTGAAGCATAGATCTCTAAATGTGAAAGTGCAGAGTCAAATGTACAATCAATACACACTCACAGAGCTAAGGGAAGGTGCAGGACAGTGGTAGCACACTTGCCTGTCAAGCATGTGACCCTGAATTTATCTCAGCACTACAAAAAAGCAAAATTTTGATTGTAACTACTATATAAAACCCCAACATTCTGAAACCATTCTGAAGCCTTTCTGACTGTAAAGAGAAAATGATATTTGGAAGCTTCCAGAAGCTTTCTGGTTTCTGTAGTAGAGGCAAAATTGACTTTTGAGGACAGACTGATCCTTTGTTTGGGAAACCTTTTGTTTGGGGACTAGACTTTAATGAGCCTTTCAGTTATGCAAAAGTGAAGCCAAGATTTTACTCTGGAACAGACAACCATTTCCTGGCCTTTTGGTTAAGATGAAGTATGGAAAGGATAAGACAGAAAGGGGACGTAATGTTCTCTGCACAGTAGTGCAAAGGGTAGTTGCTGGTACTCTAGCATGGAGGGCCTAGGTCACAGGCCTCCGTCTCCTCCTTCCGGGTACTGTTAAGTCCGTTTCAGCCACTACTTATAAGATGGTCTACCTGCCTTTACAAGTATCTAGTACTACCTTTGACTATCCACCGTGCCTTCTCCTACCTGAAACCCAAGCCTTTCTTTCCTTACACTAACATGTCCCCTTACTATGACTAACACCCTGCTTTTCTGTGCACAGCCAGTATGTTTCAAGTTCTGATCTTCTTGATCAATCATGTCCTCACTCCATTTCTCACTTTCACAGCTACTGCTTTTCTGTTGATTTAACTTCTTCGTTTTCTCTTGACTATTTTAGTTTCTATAAAGTGCAGTCTCTGTTGCCCAGGCCTACTGAAAATCCAGGTCTCAGAAGACCCTCCGGCCCTAACCTCCTGAATAGCTGGAACTACAAGTATGTGCTATGACACCAGCGTCATAATGTTTTATCTCTGCCCCCCAGCCATGACTTAGGTCACATTGCCTCTGCCGTGACTTAGGTCACACTCTGTCATCTCTTTTCCTCTGGGCCACTGCTCTATTGTGGTAACTAGTCTTTAGATCCTTATTTGGACACCATAAAACTACAGTTTCTAGACTTCCCTATCCCATCCAAGTATGTACAATCACAGCAACTAAAGAATCTTACCTTAATGTCTGAAGTAAACATTCAAGGACTGCTCTACCATTCCTGCATATTATCTCCCTGTTTCTCATTCCACAAATGCTCCTGAACTCTCAGACCTGGGACCCTTGAACACCATTCATTCATATCTGCTAGGCCCTGCTCCGGCATTGATTTTTCACTGCCTGAAGCCAAACATTCTTTGTGCCCTTCAACAGCATTCCTTCATCACTGTACAAGTTTTATCCATTCATGTATTTATTCAGGTATTTACCAAGTATCTACTGCATACCAGTCACTGTGTTTGCTGTAGAGAATATACCAGTAATCAAAACAGTCTCTATAAATTGCAATCATATCAACAAACAACTACTTAATTACAATTTCAATTGCAACCTTTAAAACTGCAATGACTAAACAGTAGAGGGAGATTTAGAAAGAATGAGCCAATCTACTTGGGGAGATAGAGTTCAACAAAGTTCTTCCTGGGAGAAGTGACATTTAAGTCCATAGGGAGGAGAGGTGGGGGAAGGAGGAGGAAGAGAGGAAAGAGGTGTAGGAAGAGAGAATATGAACTTTCTGACCTTGAGGTCCCACAGAATGCTGAGTAGAGAAGGCAAGGCTGAATCCAACCCAGCTCATGTTTGGAATGAATCAACAGCTCCCCCAAAGGGCTCATCAGTTCCTATGGAAGTGCATCGTTCAGATCTCAAACTCACATAGTTCTCATTTGCCATTGCTGAGCTGCCCCCAAGGCTTTAAGGACTCACCAATTGTAAAAAATTACAGAGCACTGGTGAAAATAAAGTTACAAGCTCCACAAAGAGGCACAGATTCTGATGAGTGTAAACTGTTTCAGCCTTCTAATGGCGCCTTTGGAGTATGAACCTTTGGGATCATGTGAATTACAAGCACCTATGGAAATGCTACAGCTCTTCATACCTTCAAAATAAACGGATGGAACTAAAGAAGTCGATGAAAATACTTGATACATATTATCAAGCCAGACATGGTGGCATACACCTGTAATCCTATACGCAGGAGGTCAAGATACAGGATTGCCTCAATGTCAAGACTAGCCTGGTCTGTACAGTGAGTTCCAGGCCAGCCTGGGCTATAATGTTACATGTCCCAAAACAATAGCAACAAGAAACCTCTAAGTACAGCATGCATGAATTGCCAAAAAGTACACAACTTGCCTCTATACAATTAAGAAAACTTGGGTTAGTTTCTCATTATGGGCCCACAACTTCAAGAACTCAACATCTCTAAAGCTAAACAATTTTTGAAAGTCTATTCTAATTATAACACTATGATTTTAAGAAAAATCAATAAGGTTCATGAAGAATCAAACCTAGGATAATCTAATTTAATTTATTTAACAACTAAATTTATTTATTTAAAAATCTACAAATAACCTCAAACTCTCTGCATTTAAATAAACAAAATATATAAACTGCAAAAAAAATCCCAAGGGTATATAAACCAGCAGAAGTGACAAACAGCTTCCACATGGACAAATATTGCTTAAGGAAAAATAATTCCAGCTTTACCCTTAGAACAATGACTCGAAATTATGACTAACCCTAAACCGAAGCCTGTTCTGGTCCCTGAACTGTCACAATGGACTTCCTCAGCAACACACACACACTCAGCCAAGGCTCTGGAGAGCACTGTGAAGAACTCCAAGAATAAAACAGAAAACAAAAATGCTATAAAATTCCAGTTTTCCCTACAGACTGTATGCAGGTTTTTTGTTGGTGTTGGCAGTGTTGGTGTTGGTGAGTGAGTGAGTGTGTCTGTGTGTGTGTGTGTGTGTGTGTGTGTGTGTGTGTGTGTCTGTCTGTCTGTCTGTCTCCCCAAGAAGTGAGGAAGAAGGAAGGAAGGGAAGAGCTGGCTGTTTAGGTGAAAGTGCTATACTCACTAAAGGCTTTATTACACTCAGCCACCTGGTCGGAAATGAGTACAAAAGTACCTCGCTTTCACATCCATCAAGCAGCCAGAGTGGGGAAAAGCTTCAAACAGGGCTTTCTCCCTGCTTCAAAGGAAATTTCACATAGCATGCCTCCATGAAAGATTACCAAGTGTTTAGCTACCTTAACCCACAAGTCAAAGTATATGGACAGGCCACACAAGGCAGGTCCTCTCTTACAGAAAACCTGAGAACGAAGGCAGAATTCTACCTTCTCTGTGCTCTCAGTACCAAAAAGACATTCTCAGAACAATCTTCTACACTTAATGGTGATGCTGCCTCATGATGAACATAAAATACATACAGCTTATGATGAAGCTTGCCAATCTAAGTTAATATAACCAATTTCTATATTTTACCAGGTCAACGATCCAGATGCAAATGCCCTTCACAGTAATACTCCCCCAAGAGTCACAAACTCTCCAAAAATCTTTACTGTAGTATCATCTGAATCTCTTTTAGGTCAAATTTCTGTAAAAGGAAACCAGAGAAAAAGGGACCTAGAAAAAGACCCCTCTCCTCTAGTTTATAGTTGCTAAAATATCTGTGGTTGCTTTCAAGTAATTTCTTTATAAAACAGTCGGTAGTCCAAGGTAAACCATGAGAGAAGTAAGAAACCCCCAAATCCAAATTATGAGATTATAAAATAATTTTGGTAATAAAGGTAAGACTTCAAGTCAATGGCTTTAAATGTGAAACAAAAACATTAAGTAACCACAAGAAAACACAGTGGGGCCTTTATTTTCTCTCAGACTAGGAAAGGCCCTTCAAGATCTCTCAATACAGACCAAAAGCATGAGCAGGAAACCCTGAACGAAAGCTCATTTGTAATCCTAGCACATAGGGAGCTGAGGCAGGATAGTTGAGTTCAAAGTCTGCCCAGTCTACACAGCAATACCCTGTCTCAAACAGAAAGGGTCAGGAAGGGTAGCTCAGTAGTAGTTTGCCTAGCTTATGTGAGGCTTTGGGATTTGATTCCCACCACTGAAATAATTAATAAACAATAAAAAATCAAAGTACAAAAGCCTTTGCAATATATCTAACAAAGAACTCGTAATTCACCTATATTAAACCATTAATATAGGCACCACAACAGGGAGTAAAGAAAGGGCATAAACAGGCACTTGGGGAGGGGTGCAAGAGATGATACCCACATGTGTGGCTGTGTGATCTATAAATCCTAGCACTCAGGAGACTCGAGATTATAGCCTGCCTAGACTACATGAGGCATTCCACATGTCTCAAAAAGATATAACCACAACCACAGGACAACAATAATCAATAAACAGACACAAATGTCCAGTTCTATTACCCACTTTTGTTTCTTCCATCCAGTGCTGGGAACCAGACCCAGGGCCTTATACACGATAGGGAAGTGCCTTCCCACCTTAACCCCAGCGCTTGGTTTTGAGTCATAATCTAGCTGTGTAGCTCAGGGCAGCCTTGGACCTCCTGAGTGCTAGGATGAAGGCTTGCTCCATCACACCTAGACTAATTCTACTACTAACAAAAAGGTATTCATCAAATAGGGTTTGCTATGTATGAAATGTGTGCAGGATCTCTAATAAAGGGCACCAGGTACAGATAGAGGCTGGGAAGTTAGACAAAAACATTAGAGAGAAGGGAAGGTGGCGGGAGACCTCAAAGCCAGGGATGGAGGATTATAAAACTCAAGGGATAGGAAAATGGAAACGAGACTGCCAGGGGTGAAAGGCATGGTAGGAGAGGGGTGGGAAGTGGGTAACCGACACTAAGGATTATGAAAAAGCCATAAGGAACCAACTATTTTATAAGCTTATTAAAATATAATTTTAAAAAGACTTAAAATGGAGGTATCCTGCCCTGCATAGTGAAATGTTTCTCCCAGACGCCCCAGGTTATTTTTTTGTTTTGTACTCCTGCCTAGCAACTCCCTTCCTAGACCAGGATGGCCTTAACTCAGGGACTTGCACACTTCTGCCTCTCAAGTGTTCATAGAAACTATCTTGCTGTGTTTTGTTTGTTTGTCAACTTGACATAAGCTAGTCATCTGAGAGTTGGGAACCTCAATGGAAAAAATGTCTCCAAAAGACTGGCCTGCAGGCAAGCCTGTAGGGCATTTTCTTAATTAATGATTGATGCAGGAGGACCCAGCCGATTGTGGGTGGTGCTAGCCCCGGGCAGATGGTCCTGGAGTGTAAATGAAAGCAAACTGGTGGCTGGAGCAATGGCTCAGTGGCTAAGAGCACTGACTGCTCTTAGGTTCAATCCCCAGCCCACACTCCGGCATCTGACAACCATCTGTTACTGCAGTAAAAGGAACCTGCCTGATGCCCTCTTCTGCCCCTTTGGAGATTCTTACACAAAATATAAATATAAAAGAAAGGTGGTGGCGGTGGCTGTGGTGACAGTAGCAGGGGTGGTGGTGGAAGCCTTGAATCCCAGCACTCAGGAGGCAGAGGCAGGCAGATATCTGAGTTCAGGGGCATCCTGATCTATAGAGAGGGTTCCAGGACAAGCAAGGCTACACAGAGAAACCGTGTGTGTGTGTGTGTGTGTGTGTGTGTGTGTGTGTGTGTGTGTGTCTGTGTACACCCCCCACCCCGCATATATATATATATATATATATATATATATATATATATATATATATATATATATATATATATATATATATATATATATATATATATATAAACACTCACACATATATGTATACGTAGGCATATGCATATGAATGAAAGCAGGCCTAACAAGCCAGCAAGAGTTTTCTCCATGGTCCCTGATTCAAGTTCCTGCCATCAGGTTCCAACCCTGACTTACCTTAGTGATAAGAGTGTGATATGCGAATTGTAAGGTGAAATAAACCCTTTCTTCCTCAAGTTGTATTTAGCCAAGGTCTTTATCACATAAATAGAAACCTAACGCAGAAGCCATAAATTATTAAAGCAAACCCCAGGGGCAGATGTGGGATGACACCCTGTAAATTGACGGTCGGAGAGGCCCCGCAGGCCCCCAAAGCGATACAAGCTGTTGGCCTTGTTGGTTACCCACCAGAACTGGACGGTAAGATCCTACTGCTGAAGATACCACACACTTTAGTCACAGGACATGGAGAAATGAAGCTGGAGCTGAGTTGATGGCTCCTTGCTAGCTGGCTAGTTTTCATAGCACTAGAAAGGGCTACCCAGGCTGCTACAGGAGAGGTTATCAACCATCTCAACCCAGCTGTGAGCCCTGTAAGCTACACTAAGGACCAGCTTGGCAAGATGAACCCATTAGTGCAATAATGGCACGAATACTGTGGGGTCATTAACACTTTGTGAGTGGAGATGAGGCCCACTCAACACTGGGAATCCATGCCTAGTACTGTAAACCTGGTCAAGAGCTAGTGGCTGGAGAGAGCACAGGCCCTATCTTTTTTTTTCCTGGATGAACACGTGTTCAATCAGCCTTTGGAGCACTCATGTTTATGTCCATAAGTCAGTACTGTTCTCAGAGTTCATCAGAAAAGCTTCTTACTGCACTGGAGGGGGGTTAATGGAGAGACTCCTAACTGATAGAAGTGCTGAGAGTAACGGAAGTTAAAGATCAGCCCTAACTGCGACAGAACCATAACCCACTTGCAAGGCGTGGGTATATCAAGGTGGGGTGAAAGGGTGGAAGACCTGGGGGCAGAGGCATGCTGCACAAAAGGCATGAGCA
Organism: Apodemus sylvaticus; assembly: GCF_947179515.1. NCBI lineage: Eukaryota > Metazoa > Chordata > Mammalia > Rodentia > Muridae > Apodemus > Apodemus sylvaticus. Next base: position 61,556,022 of record NC_067495.1, on the reverse strand, counting down.
CTTCACGAACAAACTCCCTGCAACCCTGCTTATCTACACAAGAGCCGCACCCTGGAAGGGGGAAGGGCTCTTGAAGCCCCAGTCCCACAAGGAGCTATTGCCAATTAACGGTGGCACAGGGAAGGGGTGTCACTTTCTTTAATGTTGTAGTGATTGATGATAAGTTGCCCGTGCTCCAGTAAATAACCTCCCACCCATGTTCACGCAAGGAACTCTAATTAAACACAGTGGGGGCCACAAGCGAAAGGACATGAAAGGGTTCAGCAGGGGAGGGGAGGGGAGGGAAAGAGTGCTAGGGGTGGCAAAGGTTGAGATTCATTCTATGCATGTAAAAAACTGCCAAAAGAATGAAAATAAATAAAATTACTCCACATTAACAAGAAGGTTTTTTTTTTGGGGGGGGGAACCTTATACCGCCTGCCGAGGTAAAAGCTAATTTGAAAAAAAATGCACCAAAAGCATTAAACATGTTCATATCCTTTAAATGAATAATTCCATTTGAGGGAACATATTCTCAGGAAATAATTATAGATTCAAAGAAACCTTGTACAAGGATATTCATTAAGGCATTTTTAGAAGAACAAAATCTTGGGGTAAAAAAAACCCTGAATATCCATAGCCAGTAACAGAAGAATGGTTACCTGAATTATGGCATACACATGAGGGACTATTTATTAACTACCTCAAATGTCTTTTCACATAATATATAATGACCTAAGAAAATATTCATGATGTTTAAATAATGGAAAAGAATGTAAAAACTGCCTCAATCTAATAATCCCATTTTTAAAGCTACAGACACATTGCATGATATATAAAATATAAATATATATGGTTTGAAAAGAAATATACAAAGGTGTGCATGCACCAGTGACTTGATTTGAACTTTTGACTTCGTATTTTCTAACTTTGCAATTATATGTAAATCTAATAACTTTTTTTTGGATTTGGTTTTTTCTAGATAGAGTTTCTCTGTGTAGCCCTGGCTGTCCTGGAACTCACTCTGTAGACCAGGCTGGCCTTGAACTCAGAAATCCGCCTGCCTCTGCCTCCCAAGTGCTGGGATTACAGGCGTGCGCCACCACTGCCTGGCTCTAATATTTTTATATCCAGGAATAAAACATGAGGGATCTGAATTAGGAGACACACTGAACATACCAACAGCATACCAGGGCAATGCCAGGGTGTACTTGCACTAGAAATTTCAGTCTACACTGCTCTTAACTTAGCAACTAAATGCAAACAAATCCACATGAACACATAAGCGTTATTACCCAGGCGTTTAGTGCTTTACTGAAATCTCCATCTGCCACAGCCATACTTTTCTGACCCAGCATGCAGCAGCCCTGCCTGGCTTTGGTGCTCACCACTTTCTTCTTTGGGGCAGTTATAAAACACTGGAAAATCCAGTTTGGAATTTAACCCCACATTTACAAAATTCTTTCTCTTTTTTGAAATCCAAATCCTTAAAGTACATATTTATACAAAACATGTTATCTTCATTTTTTTATCTAACAAAATATTTCATAACTCAATTTTGTCAAACAGAGAATTCAAAAAATCTCTGGGGCCTCTACTTTTAAAGGAGCTGTGAATTCAGTGAAAAGCGAGCAGAAGCCTTTTTCAAGAGGATAAAAGCCTAGCTCAAGAAAGAGGGGAGGATGGGAACCTTTATTAGAGCAAAGCGGTTATTAGTTCAAGACCGTGTGATTTAATAAGTACAAACAAAAATTCATAAATCAAATTAAAATCTCACTTCCACTTATCTAACACAGAATTTTAGCTAGGAAACATATCACATTTTATATAATCTCATTTTAGACTCGAGGAAACTGAGTCTGAGAGTTAAGAATTTTTATTCATTTAGAGAAAACTCAGAAGTTGATCTCAGGAGCTTGGCTTCTCTGATATAGATAGATAATACAGGAGCTCTATATCATCAATGTAGGAGTCTAATGTCTATATATTGTGCTAATAGATATGTACGTGTGGGTGTACATGTGTGTGTGCATGTATCTTACACAAGAGTAGCAAAAGCAGTACTTTTAATTTCAGTGACAGTGGCAGTCCCAAATTATTCTCCTTCTGTTCCTCTGTTTAAAGCAACAGAACATTTACCCTGTTGTAGAATATACTAGTGTTGGTTTTTTGTGTTTTTTTAAACATCAGTATCAATATCAAGGTCGAGATTTCAACACCTAACACAATAGACAAAAAAAAAAAAAAAAAGAAGCCGTCAAACTCTATAATTACATTAAGAAATAACCTATTCTTATTACTACATATCATTGTAATCTTTCCACCTAGCAGGAAGATCTGATATTTTACAAAGAGCAAAGCTCCTAAGATTTTGACTCATACCATCTAGCAAGGACAAGAAAGCACCTGTCTAGCTAGGTTCAAAACACCATGCCAAATTTCACTCCAATGTCCTTGGGCTACAGAAACACAGAATACGGAAAAGCCCAACACAAACTCACACGCAGCTTCAGGGGACAGAAGTGTAGGGAAGGAGAGCTGCACCTTCCCTTCTCGGTTACAAAACTGGGTGGGCCTGAAAGGGTGTAGTCACTTTAAGAAGTCTGGCAGTGCCTCAAAAATGTTGTTACCTTCTGACCCACAGCAATTTGACTTCTAGGTGTGAATACAAGAGAGCTGAAAACATCTGTTCACAGGAAAACTTCTTCAGGAATGTTTGTAACAGCGGTATTCACAACAGCAGAAAATCGAAAAGAACACAAACGCCGGTCAACCCAAGAACAGATAAACAAAATGGACTCTAACCCTAGACTGCGCTATTATCCCATCCTGAAACAGTGAGGAACAGCCACATGTCACGACATGGCTGAGCCTTGAAGAGGTTATACTAAGAGAAACTGGGCACAAAGAGGCCACATAGTGCAAAGTTTACATGAACTGCATGCAAAACCTTAGAAGGTGCCTAGGGCTATGAGGAGGGAAAGAGCCAGGGGGAAACACGACTGACTGCTAATGGGTCAAGGCTTCTGGGAGTGATAAAAGGATTCTAACATTGACTGTAATAAAAACTGAAAATTGCAGAAAGAGCTGAAATATATATCTTAAATGGATGGACATGTTCATATTATGGCATGTGAATTATATCTCAATAACCTGATTCTAAAAAAAGGTGGACCCTATTATTTTTTATCAGATCAGCATTTCTAGCTAAAGCATCTTCACAAAAGCTTCAAACCCCTCCAGCACACTCAGCTGATAAGACTGAGAGCTAGTGACCCTCTGGTTCCTTCTAATCACTGTAGCAATAGCATGCCTGGCCCTATTTATTCTCAAGTTAATTTGTAAACAGGGTGAGAACCAAATCAAAGCAAAATTGAACAACAAATAATAAGCCCTTAAACTATGCTCAACATTACTACTGGGGAATGCAAATCAAGACCACAGGGAGATACCACTTCACGCCCAGCAGGATGGTGACAACCAAAAGGACTGTTGGGTGTTGGGGAGGATGCAGAGATGGGACAGGCCCACTGGAGAGCAGCCTGGACGGTTCTTTAGGGGGAATAGTAATGAGATTCGATCCAGAGAATATATCCAAGAAATATGCAAGTTTATGTCCACTGAAAGATTGCACATTGACATTCATGGAGTATTATTTATAACAGTTCCAAAACTACACGCGCACGCACACACACACAGACAGAGACAGAGACAGAGACAGACAGAGAGAGAGAGAGAGAGAGAGAGAGAGAGAGAGAGAGAGAGAGATTACTTATCCATAAAAGGAAAAAAGTACCAGTACATGCTACAACATAAATTAACCTTGTTCGCGTGCTAAGTGAAAGGATCCAGTCTCAAAAGGCCACATATCATATAATTTCACTTATATGAAAAATTCAGAATAAACAATAACTTTGTAAACATCAGAAAGGCTTTGTGGTAGCCTAAGGCTGAGAGGGATAAGAAGTTTAGGGATGATGGTTAAGCTATTAAACTCCATTTATGTGTAGCCTTGAATTAATTGTTGTCATAAAAATGAATGACAGGGTTGGGGTGTCATTCAGTGCCACAGCCCCTGGTTAGCACACATAAGGCCCCAGATACCATCCCCAGTACTCAAAAGGAATGACCCAACTCCAGCTGAAGAAATAAGAAATGCCTACTTACACCATTAATATTCTAAACCTGGTCACATTTGCTATTCAGTTAAGCAAAGCAACTCCCCTCCCCAACAAAACCACTCCCTGTGGGAACTCACTTTGCTTCTGTAGGAAAGACTCCCACATGCTTCCAGAAATCTTTTCCCCACTACTACTTCTTTTGGTGCAGGACTGTATGATCACCAGGACTGAAAAGCTGAGATAAGGTGTAGTAGCATACACCTTTAATCCCACCAGCAAAAAGATCTGGTCTGACAATCAGCATGATCTACACAGCAAATTCCAGGCCAGCCAAAGCTCGGTAATGAGACCTTACCTCAAAAACAACACAACAAAAACACACAAAGACAAAAAAAGAAACAAAAAGTACAGCCAGGGAGAGGTGGTACACACCTTTAGTCCCAGCACAGGGAGGCAGAGGCAGGAGAATCTCTGTGAGTTTGAGGCTAGCCTGGTTTACAGTAGACGTCCAGAACACCCAGGACTATAGAGAAACCCTGTTTGGGACCCCTCCCCCAAAGTAGGTAGAAGCCCAGAGATGACGTGGCATCCAAGCCCTACTTGTACAGGGGAGATACATTAGGAAGCAATCTTAACCCTATCACTCTCCCAGAGCTTAGCCCTCTCTTTGTCTATTAAAAAGAGATAAAGAAAATCCCCCATTCCTCCCCTCTCTAGAGCCCTAGGTCTTTCTCTTCCATTAATTTGCCTCTCATAGCCAATTTTATGTAAATGAAATCATGCAATATGTCTGGTTGCTTTTTGTTTGTGTTGTCTTAGTTTGGTTTTTGAGTCAGGGTCTCACTGTGTAGCCCCAGCTGTTCTGGAACTCACTATGTAAACCCGGCTGGCTTGGGACCCCCGAGATCTGCCTGCCTCTGGAGTGTCGGTGGAATTAAAAAGGTGTGCCTGGCTTGTTTTACTCAATGTTTTCAAGGTTAAGCAGTGTTGTGAGAACCAGTTCTTTCTTCTGGTTTATGGTAGAATAAAAAATCCGGTTTAAACTGGAATGTATTTTGTTTACCCATTCTAGGCTAGATGGACATCCACCTTTTCCTCTGAGGATTCATCTTCGCCCTTGCCTCAGCCTGGCTTTAGGAATGCAGGAGTTTCAAAACTTTCTTTGCCTAGCTGCAGTTTAATCTCTGCCCTCGGAGATCATATTGATAAGGTAGCAATGTTTACATCCTTCATTCCTAAATATGGGGAAATGTTGTAAAAATAAAATAACCCTGAGAAATTTTCATGCCATCAGCCCTGATTCCTAGCTCTTCCAGGGCTTATGTGGAGGGGTTTTAGGCACCTTCAAATGGAAAAAGAATTCTCTCACTTAGCACACTTCTACCCTATGTGGATTTACATCCCCTAAACAAATCAAATCCAAAAACAAAACCAAAAACCAAAAACCAAAACCAAATCCAAAAAAAACAAAACCTCACAAGGGATCAGTCCCCAGTTGGGCTACTTTAAATGATCCATTCCTGGCTCAGTTATTGATTTAGAGTCAGGTTTCTACTCTAAAAACAAAAGGTCTTTCCACAAAAGCACTAGGTCAATTTATAAGCAGAGGCTGGAACAGAGCAAGTAAGCACAGGGAAGGTGTAGGAGAGCTCCACTGTTGTAATGCCAAAGCCTCTTTCCCTTGCTGCTGCAGTTCCACGGGCCAGTGAGAAATAAGACCCATTTCAAAATAGTCTGCAAGAAAGCCTCTCCCTCATGCCAGTTGTTTACATTTTCTATTTTAATGAGACTTTTAGCTAACAGGTAGGATTTTTGGTATCCAGAACAGTTTGGAGCAATCAGAACTGAAACGATTAAGTATATTTCACTGTAATATCTTGTCATTTAGCACTTCTATTTCTATTTAATATTTCCAAAACTTCATTGTAAAAACACTTTGTAAAGCATCTGTGCTAGGCACAATAAGAAAGACCCAATTTCTATACCACATTATCCAAACCAAGCAAGCCACATATACCAAAAATTTCTTTTTAGGAGCATGTCTATGTTGCCACCCAGCCCCTGCCCCCATGCTCAAGGGAGAGACACTGGGAAGCAGCTGCCTTAAGCCTGTCACCTTCCCAATGACTGTCCCTCTTTATGGATTCCAAGGAGATGCAGGATCATGAAAATGTTCTAAATTTATCTGTGGCAACACAGGCACAACTCTGTGTCACTGAACTATAGACCTACATGTGGGAAGTGAATGCTATTATGACTTATATCTCATTTAAAACATTTTAAAAGGCAGAAAAAAGTTCTTATCCTGACTGTTCTAATTAGTCAAAGCTATTTTTAAGCTCTCATGCTAAATACGATGTAGTCAAAGGGTGCACTGGAATGGCGCCTCTGCAGTCTCCTTCTAGCCACTGCTTTCTTTCTCTCATCCCCTCCCTAACCCCCTATGTGTTATTTCTTTCCGGTTATCCTTCCACTCTGAACTAGTCTTAGGCCTCAGTTGTTACAACCACTATATGTGTCCCCGGTGGACCTCGAAATTAAATAGTTTGCTGATCCTCAGCAACTTTCTCCAGTGACTTCAGGCCAGTGAAGTTCTAGCTCTCCATGGTTGTTCCAGTCTGCACAGCAGGGCTGCAGAGTTTGATCTGACCCACCCCCCCCCACCCTCACATTCTATGAGAAAATCCAAATAATGAACCGTTGCTTAGCCAACAACATGCAAAGTCTCGGCCGCTTTTGCCAACAGACAAACATATTTAGATTATTCAACCTTGCAAATAGGCACCAGGATGCAATCCTCCAAAGAGCCATATTTAATACGTTTTTACAATTACCAACATGCAATCCCTTACTCTTAAATACAAAGGTTTAATTTAAGAAAAGTATGGATTCAATGAAGAATGTTTGATGGTCTATCTAGACCAGCACCTAAAGGTTTATGTTCAAATGAAGAAAAACTGTGCTTACTAGGGTAGGGCTCTGTTGTTTTGAGCAAACCAAATCAAACATAAGCCTGGGGAGGCATTGCTTAGCGGTGTTTCACCCAATTCCTGAAAGGAAGGCCTTGAGCAGCAAGTGGTAGACCTGACACAGCCAGCATCCCAGTCTACATTAGAAACTCTCAAAACTACACTGACAGAGCAGCAGCCACTGCAGGAAAGCCTTTAGCCACTCACAGCTTTTTATGCAGACCAGTTGCATTCCCCACACCAAAGTCATAGAAATATTTAGTCACCAGTTTTCCAGCATACTGCCACCAGGCAAATTCACAGTGTTGTTTCCATGTGCCCAGCATCAGAGAGAATAACCATTTTGTCTTACACAGGCGCACACACACACACAAACACAAGCGGCAGTGGGGGGGAAGCAGGCAGGCAGGCAGGCAGGCAGCCTGGCAATGAGAAGCCATTTCCTTTGCAGAATCTATTCTTAAATCGAGGGCAAAAAAAAAAAATGATAAATATTAGTTGCTAAGAAAAATCCAATGGCGAACCCTTTCTTCAGAAGCAAACATCATAAGCCTGATTCATAAAAAAACCAATATCCCTAAGGAGTATTCCCTGTCAGGAAGCTGAAAGCCAAACACGGAGAGAAATGACTCCAAGTGTCCTTTTGCATCTCTCTTTCCAATTATCTTAGACCAACAAGCTCTCCTATTAGTTACCCTGCTTGCACTCCGGTCTCCCATCAAGCCTGGTAGAAAGGGTGACAGGGCCCTTTCTCTTAGGGCTCGGAGGGCACCGAACTAGCGTGGGGGAGGGGCGGGAAGGACAAAGGTGGTCGCTTTTGAGCCTTCTTAGCTTTGTCACAAGGGTCCTAGATCTCCCGTTCTTCTTGTACAACTAAAGCACCTGCTAACCAGGTTCCTCTTCCACAGGGCTTACAGGCCTGCAGGGCCTGGGTGTCCAAGGAACTCAGGCCCTGCAGCCCTAAGGGGACAAAGGCCAGGATTACAAGAAGGAGGAGAGACGAAAGACATCTGGCAAAGAAATGAAAGCCTTGAGAAGACCAGAGATACAAGAATCCTAACCTAATTGCTGGAGTTCCTAGGGCGAGGGGGAGAAACGAGCATGGGGGAAGGAGGAAGATTTAGAACATTCCTCTGAGGGATCGAGGGCAGCTGTGGACGCAGCAGGAAGGGGCTGTGGGCTGCACTGAGGCTCTAGGACGAAAAGAGGCAACAGTTGATGCGTGAGAAGAAGCGATGGCACAGAGGTGAAAGCCAGACAACGTTCAGAGGGCGCAGAGCCCCTTGCAAAGCAGTCGAGGAAGCCAAGGTGGCGGGGAAGGGGCCTCGGGGTGCACAGCGCAAGCTTTCGGGGGAGAGGGCAGAGATGGGGTGCAATGTTGGAAAAGAGCTTGAGAACAGAACAGTGGAGAGACTGGGTGGACTTCGAGGGGGCCTGGCCCCCATCCGTCCCACCTCACCTGGCGCCCAGTCGGAGTCCAGGTCTAGTGTCGAGAGAGAAAGCGCCAGCTCCGGCCGGTCCCTCTGTCCCGCGCGGGAGACCACGGACACAAAGCGGGGCGCGCGGGAGGAGGGGAGAAGGGGAGGAGGGGGAGGGGATAGAGGAGGAGAGGCCAGAGGCGCGAGGGGAGGAGGGGCGCCCGTCGCCCTCCGCCTGGGTCAGGGGGCGGGGCGTGCGACTGGAGGCCGCGCTCGGCGCACCAATGGTTATCCAGTTGGCTGGCAGGCTGGGGCGCGCCTTCCTACAGTTCACCTCCTCACCTGGGCCTCCGCTGGCCCGGGCCAATCAAACACCTTTGTTAGCATAACCGGCTCCGCCCACTTGCCCCTGCGGAGGGCCTTCTAGCTGAGAATACAAAGATCTCCATATGGGTGTAATTCTACTGCCTCCCCCATCCCAAGGGCTTAGGATCACCTTATTTTGATGAAGGGAAGTAAGTGGGACCTCCAAGATCTCTTAGGAGGTCGGACTTCTTACTCTCTGAAGTTCTCCTAACCGAGTTACTCTTTTCCCGAGACACACAATTCCCAACGACCGCCTTTGAGCCCTCATTCTCCCTCTGTCTTTTCCTTTGCCCTGAAATCTCTAGGTGGTGTTTCTCGTGGGCTACTGCCCACTACAGGCTTCCTGCAGTACTGCATTCCTCATCTGCAGGATCTTAGCACTGCCTTGATTGATGCTCCCAAACCAACATAGCCACCACACTGTCCAGAAGGAAAACGAAATTAGAGGTGACTGCGCTAGAATACCGCGGACCTGGTGAAATGGCTTTGGTACCTATGGCGGGATAAGCCGATGCTAAGTATACACTGTAACTCATCTCTCTCCACCTTCATCTTCTCTTACCTTCAGGTCTATACTGGGCCACAATGGTGACTGACTGGCCAGCCCGTTTCAGAGCAGCCGCTGCCTGCTCATGGGTAGCATTCCTCAGGTTGACTCCATTTACCTGTCCAAAGAGAAGAGCTGTGAGATATCTCAAAGGCAAGAGAAAGAGTGCCCCCCCCCCCGTGTCCCTTATAACAGTTATAAAAAGGATGAACAACCTATCTCTCAGCCTATTTGGATTGGTTTTCCATAAATTCCATCCTCTCGTCACAAATTAGGCCTAAAGGATACTATACCTCTGGGGTAATAATTATTTTTGTGGAAGTCAAATGCCAATCAAAGTTAAGATCTAGACACATTCTTTTCTTCCTCAAGCATAAGTCCAGTCTTGTTCTCTTTCCCCTGATTAAAGATATTTATAAAAAGCAATTTACATTTTCTTCATTCTCAGCCCTTCCCTCATCCCAAGAAACACTTTTTGGTGGGCACAGGGACTCTGCTCCTCCCTTTTAGCACAACACCCATCCTCCCACCTCTTTTGTCTCACCGATAAGATCCGGTCTCCCCTTCGCAACTCTCCACTTAGGTCTGCTGGGCCTCCTGCCAGGATGAAGGAAACAAAAATGCCTTCTCCATCCTCTCCTCCTACAATGTTGAAGCCCAGGCCTGTAGAACCTTTGTGCAGGATGATCTTGCGGGGCTCTCTGAAGAGAAAGAAAAAAAAGACAAGACAAGAGAGGTCAGGAAAGGATGACAGGAACTGTTGATTCTGTGAGGACCTGCCCATCACAGGATCCATACTTGCTGTAGGAAGCAAAGCCTTGGGCTTCTGTATGTGATGCCTTGGGCTTCCCCTTTGTCTCTTCAAACCTGCTTGGCTGCTTTTTTATGCCAGGTGCCAAGTTTCAGTTCCTTGTCCCTCCTTCCTAAAGTCTCCTAGTCAATTTCCCAATGGGCATTCCTGAGCACTCTCAGGCCCACAAATTGTCATCCAGAACTCTGGAGCCCCACACTTCACAGCTCATTCGGTCATTTTCTTCCCTGACTCTTCTGTTCTAGTAAGCTCTGTGAAAGGCCCTGGACTGAAAGAAAAACCTGTGAAGGGCAGTGGAGTCACCCTGGTTGATCTCCCTAAACATCCAAACGATGCTTTCATTATACCCACTGCTCGGAAGTTTTGAAGTTCTACCCTTCAACTATATGACCCTTTCTACCTTCCCCAACGTGGCAGCCACCATTGACCAATGGTGTGGAAGAAATAGATGAGGAAATCCCAGGTCCCGAAATGGGTTAAACTGAGAGGAATGTGTGTATATATATATATATATATATACATACACACACACACACACACACACATATAGTCACAGTGCCACCAGGTGAGTGGAATTATCTGCACATGGCTATCCATACACCTCTTCCAATTCCCCAGCACACTGTCCCATCCTGCCATCTTCATTTGTTACAAGCATCTTTCCTGAGAAGAAGGCCGGGTCTCAAAGTACACCTCTTCCTTCCTTCCTCGCAGTTCCGACTCTTCGGTTCCATGCTCCGTACCTGGCATCCCCTCCAGGCCGCAGGGAGCGGAGCGGCCAGGCCCACCTCTGTGAAGCCCTCCTCCAGGCTGAAGCCGAGGCCGAGCCCAAACCCAGGGCCAAGCTTGAGCCTGAGAACTTGCGAGCGCTCTCCATGGCTCCTCTGGTTCTCCCCGGGGCAGCCTACCCTTCTGTCTCAAGCGCAGCTGGCCCAGCAGCCACCTAGGCCCCACCCTGCAAACCTGTCCCCCTGCAACCTCGGCCGGCCTGACCAGTTCAACGGCCCCGGCCCGCCGCCGCCACCACCACCACCACCACCACGGGGCGGAACCCTTCCTCCCGCGGTCCGGGGCTGGCTTGGCGGCCTCTCTGACTCCCGCCAACCCCGTCAGCTAAAAGGCCTTCTTCAGCGACTGAGGATGGCTGCCGAAGAGAGAGAGGATTGCTAGTGTCGCGGGGCAGGAAACCCCCAGTTGCCACCACTTCCTCAGCCCCCTAAACGCTTCACCCCACCCCGGATCTGCATCTGGGCCACTTGCTTGGCACTCCCCCTGACGGCAGCAGTCGTTCTTGCAGCCACCTCTGTTTCTGAAGTCCGAAGGCTTCACCAAGAAAGGAATGATGAGGACCTGGTCCTTTCTGCCATACTACATGAAGACCTCTCACCGGCCAATGGAGACCTCTCACCGGCCAGAAAACTTATTCTCACCCGCTCTAGGTCGAAAGAACAGGGGAGTGTCTCACCTGGTAAAGTCTTCCTCAGCCAGCATGTGTCTGGGAATAGGCGAGTAACGAGTAGGGGGCACCTGAGGAGGCGCAGGGTAGGCAACCTTGCTCTCCACTGCCCCGAGATAACCCAGACTGGAATTATGGCTTATATGATTGTCAGCCAAGGCAGTGAAAGCTGAGGTGGAAAGAGAGAGAGAGAAAGAAGAATCCAGAGATGCCCTACTATAGAATTTTCCCCAACCCCCTCCAAGGATTTTTCCTCACATCTTACCTTGGGTACAAAAAGGACCAAGGACTGCTGACTCCCTAGGCCTCTGCTCTCTGCTTTCTGCACTACCCACCCTCACCCCAGGGTTCCCTTTCCTCTGTCCCTTTCTAAACCCTGGGCTTACTCCTGTGAGTCTTAGAAAGAGCTGAAGTCAAAGCTGTCTACAAAGGAAGGCATGACTAGAAGTGTGACTAATAATAATCCCTTACATCTCTGGAGCCTAATAGCTTTCCAAGGGCCTTCTCATCCATGATCTCATTCGATCCTTCCACCAGTCCTATTAAGAAGGCAACACACACACACACTCTCTCTCTCTCTCTCTCTCTCTCTCTCTCTCTCTCTCTCTCTCTCTCTCTCATCATTAGCTTATTTGGACTAAAGAGGAAACTAAAGTTGTGAAAAAGGCTTACCCAAGGGCACCCAACTGGCAAGCATGGGGCTGGGACCTGAACTCAGTTATATCAATACTATCTGTACTAATTCTTTCTAAACAAAGGATTTAGAAAGACACCATCTTCGCTGAAACCAGGGCCAAAGACCAATGGGTACGTACTGCTGGCATAGTCAGGGGGAGCATACATGTCGTTGAGATGGATGCTGCCTGGCTTGGCCACCTTCAGATAGACCATGTCTGATGTGTTCTTGAGTGAGGCCACAGCTTCCTCATGCCTCACATCCTGCAGATTGGTGTTGTTCACCTAGAAGAGGAGACACCCTAGGGTGGGTCTTAGAAGGGAAAACCTCTCCGGGACCCTGAAAGGAGTGTTCTTTCAGTATACTAACAGGTCCAAGTAGGGCAGGGTTAAAGGGTTATATAAGGGACGCTGGCCCCAGTATGGAAAAACCAGGGCCTTGTTAGCTGAGTAAACACAACTCAGGTGATGGTCTTGAAATTTCCAAAAATGCCTCATCCTCTACTGAGGTTTAGATGGACTGAGAGGGGGTTCCAAAGCTGCTCCTCCCTACCCTACTGTTTGGGCCTCCCCTTGAAGGCTATCTCACCGCAAGCAGCCGGTCCCCAATCTGTAGGCGTCCATCCTTCTGAGCAGCTCCTCCTTCAATGATCTTGGTGATATAGATGCTGTTGTCTCCTGGGATGTGCTGGTTGCCAATGCCCCCAGCGATGCTGAAACCGAGGCCTAGATGACAGCCAGCAGGAAGTGGGAGAGCCACAAGGAGACGTTAGCACGTTGCATCCATTTCGAAGCCAGTTGCCCCCCTCTGTGCCCTCCAAAAGCTTCTTTCCCACCACCAGTCAAACACCAGCCTATCATCCCAAGGTCAGTGAGGATTGAAACCTGAGGTCAAGAAAGAAGGATCTGAAGAAGGCTCTGGGGCTGGAGTACGCATGCTAGGAGAAAAGCCACTCCCTTCCGGTCACCTATGGGGCAGCCATGAACTAGGGGGCTTGGGATGGATTGCTAGAGCATAGGAAACAAGAGGGCCGCACCTTTTGGCCCTTTGAGCAGGTTGACCTCCATGATCGTCTCAGGTGGGGGCTGTCGCCTCCGTACCACCAACCGCACCACAGGGCCTGCCTCCTTCAGTGCCTCCACGGCCCGGCTGTGCACCACCTCGGACACGTCCACCTCATTCACCCGTAGCACACAGTCGTTCACCCTGTGGGGAAAGCCCAAGAGGCATGACAGTGTGCGCCGCCCCTCTACTATGTCTCCTGTATCCTCCCTCTCCTTGTCTCTCCCTTCCTCCTTTCCCTCTCCTTCACCTTCTCTGAGACAATGGAAGGGTCATTCTGCCCTTGTCCCTCATCTCCATCCTGTCCCTTCCACCCACAGCCCTGCTTCCAGACAATCTCACCCCAGCCTCCCATCCATGGCAGCTGCTCCACCAGGAATGATCTTGGTAATAAAGATGCCAGGGTCATCAGGGACATGAGGGTTGTCGATGCCACCTGCGATACTGAAGCCCAGGCCAGAGTTGCCCTGAGAAGGGGGTGGAAGGGCAGAGTCACACAGGAGGGTTCTTGGCTCTCCATCTCCCTCCATCTCCCAGAGCAGGTTCTCCAGGTTCCAAGGCATGGGCGGGACACACTCATCAGAAACCTAGTAGTTTCTCAGTCTATGTTCACCATTTTGGTGGGGAGGCCTCAGCAAACCAACCCCCACCCCAAGTTTCCAGGCCTCAGTCTACAAGATCAGTATTTGGGAATGGATTGATAGCTGCAGTGATGTGGTTTCCGAGGGCCCCCGTTTCCTCATACTCTCAATAGGGGTTCCCCCGTGAGTCTTGAAATGATGCTCAGGGCCCTCCCCTCCCCTGGATGTAGCCATTGCCTCCGGTTTCCCAATCTCTCTACTGGAAAACTTACCCGCTCCAGTACTATCTCCTCATACTTGAACATGCCGTCACTGCCGTTCACCTACAAGAAGACAGAAGCACTTCTTTCAGTGTCTTCTGCGCTCCCAGTCATCTGCCCTCTAGTCAGTCTGCTTCCTTCCCCACTCCCATGAAGATCCCAAGCACACAACAAGGCACCTCTAGACCACAGATGGGGACAGGCTGACCCCGCGCAAGCACACCCCTCCCCTTGTGTCCAACCGTATCAGTCCAAAACCAGCTGCTTGTTTAGCTCAGATCAATTGTCTGAGACTGAGCCAACCAGTGGTGCACTCACCGATAGGCTGGGCTCCAGGGCCTCGGGGTTCACTAGGAGGGGTGCAGGGCTGGCCTAAGGGGGATGGCAGAGATGGAGCATGGTGGGCAAACCGTACCACACCCAACATCCATAGGATGCCCGGTGAGGGAAGCTCTCCATTTCTCAACAACAGCTCCCCCTGACTTTGGGATCATAGACTCCCACAATGTCAGATATGAAAAGACAACAGACACCACTTTCACATGACAGTTGGGGACACTAAGGCCCAGAGTGGTTGTGGGGTGTGCCTGAGGGCACACTGGGAGTTCGGATATTGAACTTGTATCTCCAGGTATTCTTTGTGTTATAGGAAGCTTCAAGGCCAGTGGTAATTTGGCTGATCACCCCTTCCCCATGTTATTTCCATCAGACCTATTCCCTGGAAGCCCTATTTTTACACCTCCTTCAAAGGTTCCAGAAATCCAAGTTCTCAAATGAATAGGAGTGAAAATCCTAATCCATTTTTTTTTCCAAAGCAACTTTTGATTTGAACCCTTTCTGTGTCCCAGAAGAAAGTGTCAGGGTGGGAATTGGCCAGGAGTCTGAGGGCAAATAAGGGCAGGACTGGACTGGGGTAGACAAAATTCCCCATGATGGAGAATGTGATCATGGCACACAGTGGCCATGGGAAGACAGGTCAATGAGGGGTTCAAGAAAACACACAGGTTGTTTTCAGCAACAAATAGACACTGCCTTCCAGACAGGACATACTTGTGGCCATTGTTCAAGTGGAAATTTGATTCTGCACAGACAAGTACACCTGCTCTCTCGTTCCCACAATCATTTTCAAGACTGAAGGAACCCCCTTGTCTCACTCACCAGGTGTCCCAGCACTGATCCAAATTTCTCTGACTGTGTTATACCTCTAAGTTTTGGCCCCAGAAGAGAGCAGCTGGAAACACAGGGTGAGGGCTCTTCTAACATATCCCACTCTGCCTCCCCCTTCCCACCTTCCTCCTCTGCAGCACTGGCTTTAAGAGTGCTGACTAGCCATGCCTCCCCTGTCTCCTCCTTCATGTTCTGTGGTTTTAAGGAGTCAGTGGGTAGGACTCCAGTTGCAGCCTCATTCTGGTCCCGGGAAGAAAAATCACTGGTTCTTCAGAGACCCCCCCAAACCAACACAGCCAATTGAAGTGCAATACAGCTCTTTCATGTACCGAGTGTACCGTGGTGTGCTGTGTGTTCCACATGTGACAGGTCATGCCTCAAGCCTAGCTTGGGTGGTACCTGGAGGTTTCAGCTGCCAGTTGTCCACCCTCTAGCTCTGGTCCCGCTTCCACTCAGGAACCTTGCCTCTAGGGTCAGGAGCCATCCAAAGATCAGCTTGGGTAAAAATAGGGTACCCAACGGGCCCAGCCCTGGCATTGGCACCTATTTCCCACTGGGCAGGCCAAGCATGAGCGTGTGTTTGTAAGGGAGGGGCAAAAAAGAGGGGACTCACTGGAGAAGGCAAGGAACCAATGCTAGGGACATAGGAAGAGGTGTAGACAGACAGACAGATAGAACGGAGAATTCCTATCTCCAAGAAGCCCCCTCTTTTGCTTCTAGGTAAAAGCACATCCTATTCTCCGAAGAGGACACGGGTGGCCAGAATGGTCACCAGCTTGGGGCAGTCAGCACCTGCCATAGAGAGCAGAGCTTCTCCTCCTCTCTTCCCACCCTGGGGGCTGCAGAACCTAAGAACTAGACAGGCCCTCCGCCATGCGTGCCAGAGACCTGGCTCTGCTGGCCCAGCCTCCATTTTGCTGCTTCTCCCACAGACGCTCCTTCCATTTTCTAAGCTGGCAGTTCAGGCTGGGAGTGGAAGCCGGAGTTGTGCCCAGCACCCAGGGGCTCCCAAGCTGTGCCAAATCAGAGCTGGGGAGCTAAGCTCTCTCACATCTGTGGCTACCCATAAGGACCATGCCCCACTCAGGGAAGACCCCGCATTAAGGCAGCTGCCCTTTGCCTGGTTCCAGGCAATATGCCTGCTTTGGAGCAAGAAGGCTTGTTTAACACCCCCTGCCCCCCCATCCCCCCCGCAGCACACACACTTCAGAGCAGCTTGGACAAAAGAGTCTGTCCTTCTCAGCAGCATCTCAGCCCTGCTTGGGACGTGTCTTGCCCACCCCCCACCACCACCTTTGCCTGTCAAGCGCTTCTCATCAGGGACAACACACACACACACACACACACACATACACACACACACACGTGTATACTCTTGAAGCCACATTCTTACACACATATACATGGAAACACCCTCAGGCAAACACAGCTATCCCTGCAGCCTCATCTACAGAGACACCTCCACATTCAGAGAGACATCCTCACATCCATGTGCACGTTCACACACAAAGGGACTGGGATGGAGAGGGACTCACGGATGGAGAGATAAAGCTCATCCATCTGAGCACATGGGCTCTGCTACATACATTCACACAAGCTCCACACACCCCAACATACATACAAACACATATGTCCCCCCCCCACGCAGAGCACCATGCCCCCTCCTCCTCTCCTATGGAGACACACACCACATACAACCCCCGCAGAACCTCCCGCCCCCTGCCAGACACAGAGACACTGCCACCCCCACCCCCCCCCCCCGCCCCGCACCGAGACAAACCCAAATCCCCCACACTAGGAAAATGTGGCCCTCCGCCATACCATCACCCCCTGATACAAACAGCTCCTCCCAATCCCCTCCAAATCGAGACCCCCTAAACAGACACACATAGAAAAAGCATGTATTTTCAACAGTCTCTCTTTGGTCAGCTGCAGTGCTAAGGCTCAGATCCATATACTTGAAGCCCCAGCAACCCCTACTGCTCCCCAGACTTCCTAGACCCCAATCCCTAGTCCATTGGGTTGTCCCACCAGCCTCCCCTCCGCCTCACCCGCCAGTCCTTACCTGCTCATACCAGTCCCGGTTGGTACAGGTGCACTCGGGCCACCAGCCGGGGCCACTGCCGTTGAGTTTCGGGGTGCTCTTGCTGGGGACTGGCTTAGGGGGCACTGGCCCCACATCTCGGCCCGTGGGGATGAGCTTGGCCTTGGTGCGAGGGGTGGGGGTAGCCCCTGCCTGTGAAGGCAGGGTCTGCGAGCTGTAGCCTCCATAACCGGAGCTGGCCCCATTGCCCCCACTTGGCCCATAGGGGTCCGGCACCTGCCAATCCCCGTAGCCAGGAGGCTCAAGACGCCGCAGGGCAGCCAGGCGGGTCACCTCGTAGCACTCGGGGCACTTACAGCAGTGCTGGTGCTTGTGCATGGCACTGCCCCCCGCGGCTCGGACCCCCCAGCTCACGCCAGTTTCCACGCTGCCGCTGCCACCGCCGCCGGGCTCCCTAGCACACTCGCACTGCTCAGACCAAGAAGGGGGGGGCACCCGTGGGGGTGCCCGGGCGGAGCGGGGCCTGGGGCCGGGCGGGCGTCCCGGGGCCTCTGCCCCCACGCTGCCCCGCACCCATGGCTCCCCCTCCAGCACTGGCGGCTCCGTGTCTCCCGTTGTGACTTCTGGGCCGAGGCCCAGCGGCAAAGAAGAATCGAGCGCCCAGGCAAAGGCTAGGTGCGGCGAGAACCTCTTCTGCTCAGGTCCCCAGGATGGATCTGAGTGGAGTCAAGAGCATCTCTCCCTGGCTCCCTTCTCAATTGATTCCAGCCAATCAGAGCACAGAGTCAGGCAGCGGCAGCGGCAGCAGCAGGAATGCTAAACAGCGGCTCCTTAAAGGAACAGAAGCAGAAGCGCCCCCCTCCCCACCCCGGGCTCAGACATATCTCCCCTATTCTCTGGGGTTACTGGCAACCCTAGTCTAGGTGGCTGAGATTTGGGCCACTGGAGAGCTGAAGAGTATGATCCTGCGATCCTGTGTCCTTGTGTTGCCAATTTCAGGCTGTCCTCTGACTACTCCACCCCGCCCCACTTGCAAGAGGGAGTTGCAGTGAGATGCTCAATGGGTCCCTAAGCTTGCTCTAAGCTAGGGCCACCAGAAGTAAAGGCAGCAAACAGAACCGACCAAAGGGGCATCTGGGCAGGGTGCGAGAAGTGCTGCCTCCTGCAGGGGACCAAGGAAAAGGGCAGCATCCAGGTCTGTCAGCGGATCCTGACCAGGACCATTGTTCTTTCATTCCCTAGGCCCTGAAATGACTATCTCTCACAGTCGACCTTTCTTACATCACCAGTGAGAAAGACTTAACCTCAGAACCAGCAATGAGAGAAAACTACTTTTGCCTGCCTCCAACACTTCTGCCGCCACTCCATGGTTATGTTAGGGAAAAGAGGCTTGAAATATTAAGAAGAAAGGGATTTAAGGTACAAGGAAGTGGTAAGAAAAGATCTGAAGTGAAAGAAGCCAATTCTGTGGGTCTGCTACAGCACCCAGGAATATCTGTTGAAGGAGGTCTTGGCTTCTCTTGGCCCATGCTGTTGGAAGGTGGAGAAAGAATAATCATATGACAGAATCTTTTTTTTTTTTTTGAGACAGAGTGATCATCCTGCCTCAACTACTTGCTTGGTGGTATTACAGGTGTCACCCGGCCTAGCTTTTTGTTGCTTTCCCTGTTTTCTCTTTAGCAGATAATGGGTGAATCATTACGAAGTTTGAAGTGCAAACAAAAAATCTCTATCAAGGCAGTACTAAAGGTACCTCCATTCTACCAATAAGAACTAGAAGAAGCTCAGTGGTGCTAACACGGCTAGGTAGCACAACTAAAAAGTGAAAGTTCTTGCCACTTGACTGGAACCCATGCTCTAAACTACTCATATAAGTACTATGCTCTAAGATCTCCTGCAGATTTTAGGTCACCATTTAATTTAACAAACATTAATTGAGCACTTACCCTGTGCAAGGCCATTACATGGGTGTTGTGAATAGAGACTTGGACTTAATTCAACAGATGTTCATGCCAAACATTGTTGTAGAATATAGTAATAGAACAGTAAGACGTACAACAAACAGAGCAAGTCCCTGACCTTGGGGAGCTTACATTCTAGTGAGAGGATGTAGACAGACATAAGCACAACAAAAAAAGATAATCATATAGTTATGACAACTGGCAATGATTGTCAACTTAGGTAGAATTAGGATCACCTAGAAGATATGCATTGGGCATATCTGTGAGGTCATTTCCAGAGCAGATGAACGCACCATCAGTGGGAGTGGCATCTTCCAATGGGTCACCCAGATATAGAGAGGTCTGAGTAAAATGTAGCAAGTATATGCGTGCTTTCACTTCCTTTTCAAAAAGACTTATTTCATTTTCTGTGTACTAGTTAGTGTTTTACCTGCATGTATGTATGTGCACCACTTGCGTGCAGTTCTGGCACAGGCCAGTAGGGCATGTCAGATCCCCTGATACTGAAGTTACAGATACTTGTCCTTCAGAACCAAATTTGGGTCCTCTGCAAGAACTACCAGTGCTCTTAGCGACGGAGCCATCCCTTCATTCCCTCTTCTCTTCCTTTTGAGTTCACGGATCGCTGCTGCTGCCATTATTGGCCACCACCAGACTTCATGTTCTTCAGTCATCCAAATGAACTTAACACCAGTGACTTTTCAGGGATCCTCCAGGTTTTCAGCACCAGATTGGGACTGCTGAAACATATAATATTTTTGGACCAAGCAGCTATCAGGTTCCGTGCCTTGCCAGTGTACAGACAGCCATTGTTGGACTGCTAGTTTCCCCATCATGTAAGCCAATCCAATAAGCCCTCACTATTATATGCATACATTCTATTGGTTCTATTCATCTACAGAAAGCTGTCTAATGCAGATTTGGGTACCACAAGAAGTTCTAGAGAAAGAAGGATGAAGGCGTAGTGATTTCTGCACTAGTTCTCTCATTTGATTACTTATAGCTAAAGTTACTAAACATCCTCCTGATAGTATGGAGAGAACCGATGGACAATCCATGGTGTGAACTGTTTAAAGAAGTACGTGCAAGAAATGCATTGGACACTACTGATTCAACACTTACTTGTGAGAGGCAGGGAATTGGGTGAGTTTATACATAATACGTTTGAGTATTTCTGGGAAACAGACAATATAATGTTATGGACTGGTTGCTTCTTATATCTCTGGATAAAGTAACAAAGGGAAAATATAAGTTCAGAGATGCAGTTTCTCAGTTCCAAGTGTGTATTAAAAATCTAAAGGCCAGAGGAGTGAAGGATACCACAGGGAAACTCGCAGAATCAACCACACAAACCCTGTGTGTTTGTAAGAACTCACAGGGACTGACTGACAACCTATGCAGGAAGCCTGAATAGGACCGGCTTAAGCCCTCTGCATACATGAAACAGTTGTATAGTTCAGTCTTCATGTGGGACTCCTAACAGTGGGAGCAGGGGGTGTCTCTGAGTCTGTTGCCTGCCTTGGGGACCCTTTCCTCATACTATGCTGCCCTATCTAGCCTTAACGGGAACGGGAGATGTGCCTAGTCTTACTGCAACTTGATATGCCCATGGCTGTTTGATATCCATGAGAGGTCTCCCCTTTTCTGAGCAGAAAAGGAGGAATGGTTAGGGATAGGGAAGAGGGGAAGTTGGGGAAGGGACTTGAAGGAAATTAAAAAACAAAAAACAAACAAAAAACAAAAAACAACCCCCCCCCCCGGAAAAAAAACCTAAAGGCTCTATGTTTGGTCTGAGAGAGAATCCTCTCTTTGGCACCCATAGGGCTGAAGTTGCAAAAAACTAAACACAAGCTCTCATTATTATCTGACTTACAATACAAGTTTAGGTCTGAGTCTCAAAAACTGTCAGCAGTTAAAGTGACGACACTGACTAGTAAAGATTGGGATCCAACAACTTTAAGATGGAGAAATGTAGGAGGACCCTGAGACCTAAACACTGAGCCCTCAGATATTGATGAGTTTCTATTTCAAAAATCTATTTTTTATTCATTTATCTATTTATTCATTTATTTAATTTATTTATAAGGGCATTGGTGTTTTGCCTGCATGTATGTCTGTATGAGGGAGGGTGTTGGATCACCTGGAACTGGAATTACAAAGAGTTGTGATGGGAATTGAACCAGGGACCTCTGGAAAAAACAACTAGTGTGCTTAACAATTGAACCAACTCTCCATCCCTGGGTTTCATGCTTTAAGACTTTCCTTTATTATTTTAAAGTGTGTGCATGCACGAGCGTGTGTGTGTGTGTGTGTGTGTGTGTGTGTGTGTACACAAATGTAAACTCCATGTATGTGGAGTTCAGAAGAGTGTCAGATTCCCTGGTGTTGAAAATGGTTGTGAACTACCTCATTTAGGTTCTGGGATCTGAACTCCAGTGTTCTGGAAGAGCAGGACACAATCTTAACCATCGAGCCATTTCTCTAGCCCCAGATCTGTTCAGTTTATTTTACCTGAGAAAGTAGTCTCCTACTGTTAGAGGTAGGTATACCCCTACCTTATTTCCTGAAATATTGGCCACTTTGTCCTTATCCAACGGAAATAATTCTGCAGTATCTATAGAACTAGCAATTACCTTTTCTAAAGGAGATGTGATGCCCCTCAGAACACCTCCTTACTGCCCATCTTTAGTCCTAGACCTATAACTAGACTCAAGTCTTAGCCAGTTCTTAGAGGTGAGAAACACAATATGACCCTGAGGAGATGTGCTATGTTCCAGAAGAACTGCTTGAATTTTCTAGTTCATTCAAGTAGAAGTCTGGAGAATGTGTATGCTAATAGATTTTAAGGGTATATCAGTGGCGGGCAGAACACAAAACCATTCCAGGCTGAATTTATTGATGTGAACTCATCGACCCGATTTTTGGTTCAATGTTTCAGCTGCCATACCATCCACATGGAACAGTTCACAACCTCCTGCAACCTCAGCCCCAGGGGATCCTACACCCTCTACAGACACTGCATTCATATCTTCACATATCCACCCAGACGCACTCAAACACACCCCACCTCCACACTGCACATAATAATTTATTTGGTTGAAGTGTGAGTCAAGAAATGGCCTACTGTAAATGAGCTGGATATGCCTGGTGTCCCTTGGCTTAATGTTGGTGAAGGGAATTAATGGCTCAGTGTATGGGAAATATTGTTATCTACTCCTCTATCATGAGAAAGTTCAGAAGACACGCCTTCCAATAATACTGTAAGAAGCAGATTTGGGACAGATGATGAGCTCTGTCATTACTCTTTTCTGTATAGCAGACCTTAGAGTAGGAGCCATAGCCATTCAACTGGATAACCTAAATGTTATAGGTATAAGGGTACAAGAGTTCTGAGGGCCAATTACCAAAGGCAAACTGAGGATGCTGGCCATAACAGACAGTAGAAGCAAAGGAATGATCGTGATTGTCTCTCTTGTGTAGAGCTATGATGCTGGATAATCTACCATGATATTCTGAGACATGAAATATACAGGAAGTCTACTAAGTTCTTGTTTAATCCATATAAGAAATGTATTTTCAGAGCAAATGAACAAAAGTCTATCTTGAATCATAGCCACAAAGTATCATGGCTCCTCAACCAATTTCCAGTCTTTATAAAATTTATAGGCCTATGAAATAAATGCATACCAGATACTTTTGAGGAGGGACCTTACTATACAACCATTTTGTGTGTGTGTGGTTTTCCAAGACAAGGTTTCTCTGTGTAGCCCTGGGTATCCTGGAACTCACTATGTAGACCATCCTGGCCTTGAACTCATAGAGATCTGCTTATCTCTGCCTCCTGAGTGCTCGGATTAAAAAAAAAAGGCTTGTGCCACTGCTGCCCAACCATTTCTTTTACTATTAATCTTTATCCACTCTCTCCTAAAATGAATCTACAGTCTTTTGCCATGGTAACTGTATGCTGAGGAAAGGGAATAATCAGATGTTTACACAGTGGCTCTGAATGGACATTAATTCCAAGAAATCTCAAATAGCATTGAGAGCATGGCTCTTCAGTCAAAGGAGGGACTTAAGATCATAAGGTAGCCAATGGAATTTTAGCAGAGGCCTGGTTCACGGTAGGTTAAATGTGCACCTGCACTGTAGTTACTGAGCCTCAGAATGCATAATCAGGTTTGATAAAGATCCTAGAATATTGACTTGCTTGATATTGTACAGGCCTTTTGCTGGCAAACACTGATGCTGTAATTTCATAAGTATAGCAGTCTTATAATGTCTAGAAGACACTGTTTGATCCTGGTCTTCCCCAATCTCTGGTTCTCACAATCTTTCTATCTCTGCTTCTACAATGTTTCCTAAGCCTATAAGGAGACAGATAACGTAGATGTGTCATTTGTGGTTGGCTTATCACAGACACTTTTTCTATGACCTTTGACCAGTTGTAAGTTAGTTTCATTAATCTCTGTCTACTACAGAAAGAAAAAGGTGCAAATTTGAGAGTCATACTTAGATGTGATGAGACACCATGACTAAAAAGCAAGCTGGGGAGGAAAGGGTTTATTCGGCTTATACTTACACATTACTGTTTATCATCAAAGGAAGACAGGAAAGGAACTCAAACAGGGTAAGAATCTAAAGGCAGGAACTGATGCAGATGTCATAGAGGAAAGCTACTTACTGGTTTGCTCCTTTTCATTATAGATCTGTCTAAACTGGCCAGTAATAACCATGTGACATAGGTTGGTTTGAAATCTCCTCTGCCAACACCATTAAATCCAAAAGTCTTCAATTTAGCCTCAGGCAGATTGCTAGGACAAGAAAACAGCCACATTCTTCACCAAAACACCACAAGAACGATCTCTAGGCCACTTACTAATAATCTTCTCCGCTGAAGCCTCTCGGGCTGGGCCGTCATAATCTGCATTGCTCTCAGGACCACTGCTTTCCATGTTCCTGCCAGCATGGCCCACTAAGACCTGCTTAAAGCATCCAAGTGCTTTCCTACTGCAAAGTCTCAAAGTCCACACTCCACCAACAAGCAGAATGTGGTCAGGCCTGTCACAGCAATACCCAGTTTCCTGGTACCAACTTCTCTCATTGTTCTATTTGCTGTGAAGAGACACCATGACCATGGTAGCTCTAACAGAGGAACACATTTAACTGGCTTGCTTACAGTTTGTCATCATGGCAGAAAGCATGGTGGCAGGCAGGCAGACACGGTGTTGGAGAAATAGCTGAGAGCTCTATAGCTGGATCACCAGGCATCATGAAGAAAATGGCTCTGGACTTGGCCCACTCCCAGTGATACACATCTTCCAACAGGGCCACATCTCTTAATCCTTTCATATAGTGTCATTCTCTGGCGACTAAAAATTAAAATATATGAGCCTATGGAGGCCTATCTCATTCAAGCCACCACAGGCACACACATAAAACAATAAAGAAGTATTTTATTTTATAGAAAGAAGAAAATTAAGGGACTTGTATAACTCAATTTCAAAAAAATAGTAATTTCATTTCCCTAGTTTCTATGGTGGGGGGATCCTTGGAACAACACTTCATATCCAATCTATTAGTAAATCCCATCAACTATCTCTTCAAAATATACCCAGAATTGCACCTCTTCTTATCCTGTCTAGTGTTATTCCTCTGGTCCATGACAAAATCACCTGTTCAACTGAATTATGTCAGTAGTCTCTTTCCTGATTATTCTTAAGGTTTTCCACCCTTGCCCAATGTGGTATCTTATTTACAAAGATATCAGAGCCATCTTGATGAAAACAAGTCATATTACATCAGTTGTCCTCACAAAGCTACTCAGTGAGTCCAGTCCCTATCTCTCTAACACGTGGGGGAGGGAGCTTGCACACATATACACACATACACCATAAATAAAAGATTCTGAAAAAAGGTCACATTGAAGAAACTCATATTGAGACTTCTAAAAATCAAACACAAAGAAATATTTAAAAGAAACTATATTTGGTTTATAGGGGTAAAACCGAGTTTCTCTTCAGAAACCATGCGGTCCAGAAGCAAGTAGTACAACATATTTTAGTTGCTTAAAGTTATTTTCAGGTATAATGGTCCATGCTCATATTCCTTGCATTTGAGAGGAGA
Source organism: Apodemus sylvaticus (assembly GCF_947179515.1). NCBI lineage: Eukaryota > Metazoa > Chordata > Mammalia > Rodentia > Muridae > Apodemus > Apodemus sylvaticus. Next base: position 61,530,481 of record NC_067495.1, on the reverse strand, counting down.
TCAGAGTCATTCTCAAATACATGGCAAGTTTCAGGCCAAACTGGGCTACTTGAGATTCTGTATCCAAAAATCATAAGACTACTCATCTGGACCTTGTCATGCATGCAGTTAGTGGTTGATGGAAAGGGAGAGAAGAGGATGGTGTCTATAAATGAACTTTCACCTGATGTGCACACACACAAACCCACAAAAGAAATATATTTCTTTATGATTAGAAAAAGAAAATAGCCAGACAATGGTGGCACACACCTTTGATCCTAGCACTCAGGGAGGCAGAGGCAGGAGGATCTCTGTGAATCCAAGGCCAGCCTGGTTTATACAGTGAGTTCCAGGGCTACACAGAGAAACCCTGTCTCCAAAACGAGAAGAAAGAGAAGAAACAAAGAAAGAAAGAAAGAAAGACAGACAGACAGACAGACAGACAGAAGGAAAGAAAGAAAGAAAGAAAAAAAGAAAGAAAGAAAGAGAGGGTACATGAAGAATTGTTAAGCCTAAATATTTTGTATGATGAAAATATCCTTCACAAGTGAGAAGATTAAGACATTCTCAGACGCCAGGCAGTGGTGGCGCACGCCTGTAATCCCAGCACTCTGGGAGGCAGAGGCAGGCGGATTTCTGAGTTCTAGGCCAGCCTGGTCTACAGAGTGAGCTCCAGGACAGCCAGGGCTACACAGAGAAACCCTGTCTCGAAAAAACAAAAACACCAAATCCAAACAAACAAACAAACAAACAAAAACCAACAAAAAAAAAAAAGAGACATTCTCAGACAAATGAACGCTGAAAAAATTTGTACTAGGAGGCCGATTCTGAAAGAATGCTGAAGAACATTCTCAAAACAGAGAGGAAATCATAAAAGAAGAAATATTAGGTTGTTGGGACTGAAGAAAGAATAGAATGAACAAATATATGGGTAAATACAATAGACTTTGCTCCTCTTCAAACAACTTCAGTTGTCTAAATTATGCTTGACAGTTGAAGCAAAAATTGTAACGTTGTCTAGTGTGGATTTCAATGTGTTTAGAGGGAATATTTAACATAACTGTACTATAAATAGGGCAGGATAAAAGGAGTTAAAGGGAAGTGCAGTTTGTACTCTCTCCTCTGTCTGGCTTATTGTTGATATCAGGGAGTCTTTGTGGTGACACAGTAGTTCCGTGTCCTGATTGCACTTATTACAGGATTCCCCACTGGTGCTAAAATGGCATTAAACTCTCAATGCATTGCACCAATGTCAATTTTCTGATTTATATATTGTACTATAATATTGAAAGTTGTAATTATTAACAGATACTGAGGGAAGGGCACACAGGTCTTTCCTGTATTGTCTGTGCAACTTACTCTGAATGGATAAATATTTCAAAAGTAAAAGATCATAAGTTGGGACTGGAGAGATGGCTCAGTGTTTAAGAACACTGGCTGCTACTCCAGAGGATCAGGGTTTGATTCCAAGAACCCACATAGAAGCTCACAACCATCTGTATCTCCAATTCCAGGGCATCTGACACCCTCTTCTGACCCTTGAAGGCACTAGCCATACCCAAGGTGCACAGACATACATGTAGGAAAAACCACAAATAGTTGAAGGCGGCTAAGGACAAAAATGCAGTGTGAATACCATGATTGACCAGTTTTTGATTTTAGAATAGAAAAGACAAATGTGTTCAACTTGAATTATAATTTTTCAAGCATTAAATAAGAAGTAGTTATTGTTCTTTTTATATTTATTTATTTATTATTTATTTATTTATTTATTCATTTGTGTGTGTGTGTGTCTGCGTGCACGCGTGCGTGCTATAAGTAGGTACCAGAAGAGAGTGTCCGATCCTCTAAAGCTGGAGTTACAAGCAGTTGTGAGTAGGTAACAAAATCAGGTCCTCTGGAAAGGCTGGAATCACTCTTAACTGCTGAACCATCTCTGCAGCTCAGTTCTTGTGTTTTTAATAATGTTCTGGTCATGTGGGAAAATGTACATCAGTAAAGATTTGTTGAAGCATTCAGAGATGAAATATAACATAATGAAATAGATTCAAACAGGTCAGAAAAAGTATAGATAAATATAAGAACAGATCAAATACAGCAACATATTACCACTTGTTGACTCAGTAAGGAAGACATACATCAGTGTTCATACAGCTCGGAACATTTCTGTATATTAGTAAATGTTTAATTTAGCAAAATATTAGACTAGAAAGATGACTCAGTGGTTAAGAGCTCTGGCTGTTCTTTTAGAAGACTCAGGTTCAGTTTTCAGCACACATTTGGTACACATACACACATTCAGGCAAAATGCTCATATACATCAAATAAAATTATAATTTTCAAAATCTATATTTGTGGCATGGTGGTACCACAGAATGCATGTCAAGGTCAGAGGACAGTCTTGGTTTACAGTCAGTCCTTGCTTTCCACACCGTTTAAAGCAGGGTCTCTTTTTTCCCACAGTGTATACCAGGACACCTGGCTCTGGTATTCTCCAGTTTTCACCTCCCATCTTGCTATAGGAGTGCTGGGGTTATAGGTATGGGCTGCTGTGTCTGGCTTTCTGTGTATTCTAAGAATCTAAAGTCACGGCTCTTCATGTGCTTTATGTAGCACGCTATTCCTCCAGCTCCTCGACTTCTTTTAAAATTGAAGGAGATACATGAAAGATAGAGATGCGACAGAGCAAGTAAAATTCATGAGATTTCGCGAGGATCCAGGTGGAGGATAATTGTCTGTTCTTTGAAAATTGGGGATTTGTTTCTTTTTGGAAATTGGCATAATAAAATGTAGACTAAGTACAGTAGATGGAAACCGGTGGTTGGGAGGGTGCCTGACCTGCAGAAGATCGTGGATTTAAATGCCAGTGTTACAAAAATAGAACAAAACTAAAATGTGAGTACTTAACAAATAAAACAAAAGTAATTAACACACACTGGTCTTCCTAGCACTGCTAATCTCACTTTTTTTTCATCTGTAGCATGGGTCATCAGCATGGAGCAGAGAACAGGGTTCTCTACCTCAGGGCTTCTGAAACTTCTCCCATTTGTTACTTCTTTTCACCTGAGAAATATTTATGCCACCAAATGTACATAGGCATGTGAGACAAGCATACAAAGTAAACATTTTCTGGTTTTTCTCTTTTTCTTTCTTTCTTTCTTTCTTTCTTTCTTTCTTTCTTTCTTTCTTTCTTTCTTTCTTTCTTTCTTTCTTTCTTTTTTTTGACACAGGGTTTCTCTGTATAGCCCTGGCTGTCCTAGAACTCACTCTGTAGACCAGGCTGGCCTCGAACTCAGAAATCCACCTGCCTCTGGCTCCCAGAGTGCTGAGATTACAGGTGTGCGCCACCACCGCCCGGCTACATTTGCTGATAATAATTATAAAGATATTTATTGTAAAGCAGTTCTTTAGTATACATATAATGTTATCATTTATTAAAGATTAAAGCAAATTTGCATATTAAGATTAATGTGTTTATTTTTATATAAATAAGCCTTGGCTGATTTAAAAATAGTGTGTTTGTATGTGTATATGTGTGATAAATATGATCAACTCATAAATTGTGAGAAAACTCTGTCTTAATATCAATCCAAAATTTATTCAACATTTCTATGTTTTTGTTTTGTTGAGACAGAGTCTCAAAGTATCCCAGGCTGTCCTATGCAGACCAGGCTGGCATCAAACTTACAGAGATCCACCTGCCTCTGCCTCCTGAGTGCTAAGTTTAAAGGCGTGCACCACCACACCAGGCTTTTAACATTTTTTAATAATGTAACTCAAAACACAAACAAGCAGAAATTTCTAAAGTAAGATATTTTAGCAGCTAGGGGTGTAGCTTAGTTGGAAGAATGCATTTCTGCTTGCATGCAAATCCCTGAGTTTGATCCTCAGCACCTCCTAAAATTGGAAGTAATGGTGTATACCTGTAATTCCAGTACTCAGAAGGCAGAGGCAGGTGGATAAGAAGTTCAGTATTATCAGCAGCTATGCAGCAAGTTCAAGGCCAGCCTGTGTTATGTGAGACCTGCCCCCTCACCTCAAAATAAATAAAACATTCTAATGCAACAGATTTGAATGTGAGAGTGATCTGGCTGCAATGTGTATCACGCCACTGACTGCAAGGACTGATTTAGCTGATCTGGCTACCTAGGCTAGTGCCACCTTCCTCCTTCACCTCTCCACGTGCGTCCTTCCCAAAGCTGTGCATGCATTCAAAGAGCAAGACCTCCCTTTATAATGGAGGATGATTCGTTGATCAAGAGTATACATGGAATCATGCCTTTTGTGTTAAGTCAGTAATGGAGGAAGCCTGCAAGTAGCTCTAGAAAGGGGAAAGTCAAGACTTTCAGAGAAAGCATGCTTAGGATTTGGGCTGGTATTCAAAGAAGAGAGAAACGAAGAAGGTAAAGGAACAATAGTATGAACTGTTCTAATCTTAGGGACAAATCAAAATTTCGTGTCTCCCTGGAGGGACTTGTTAGACTCAAAGTCCATCCTTTTGACCTGGAGGAAGTAGTTTTACCTTAGTAGGCCTTGACAAAGTCTCGATACCTTTACTCTTCATATAGTATTTTATTTTTTCCTTTTTAATTTTTTTTAGTTATTGACAAGGGAAGTAAAGGGAAGTAAAAACACTTTATGATAAAATTAAAGATTTACATGGAAAATATTTCAGATAAACACGTTAAAAATGACAATTTTCATGAAAAATTAAGGAGTAAAGTGGTAGACATGTAAAACATTGCTAAATTAATTGAAATATGGGATAGAAACATTTTGTGATAGAATTGAAGATTGACGTGGAAAATATTTCTGATAAAATTATAGAAAAATGTGGAAAAACATGTTAGAATTGAAGATGATCATGGAAAATCTTATATAGATATAATAATGGTAGGCATAAAAGTATTCCCAAGTTGACTGAAAGTGGAATTATAAACATTTTCTGATAAATTTGAAGATTTACATGGAAAATATTTCTGATAGAATTGTAGAAATATATAGAAAAACATGTTAAAATGAAAGATTATCATGGAAATTATATAGATAAAATGATAGGCATAAAGATAATTCTAAGTTGATTGAAGGTAGAATTATAAACATTTTCAGATAACATTGAAGATTTACATGGAAAATATTTCTGGTAAAATTCAAGAAATAAATAGACAAGCACATTAAAATTGATTATTTCATGCAAAAATTTACATAAAAATGGTTGATGTAAAAGCTCTTTCTAAATTGAAAGTGGACTCAGAAACATTTGTGATAAAATCAAAGATTTACATTGGAAACATTTCTGATAAAATAGAGGAAATATATAGAAAGATATTAAAATTGAAGATTATCATGAAAAACAATGCAGATAAAATGGTAGATATAAAAATTACTAAAATAATTGAAAGGGGAATTACAAACATTTTCTGATAAAATTGAAGATTTACATGAGGATTATTTCAGTAGTCTATGTCTTTTTATTGGGGAGTTGAGTCCATTGTTGTTAAGAGATATTAGGGAGTAGTGATTGTTGATTCCTGTTATTTTTATGTTATTTTTATGTTTGTATGGGTATCTTCTTTTGAGTTTGTTGGAAGAAGATTACTCTCTTGCTTTTTCTAGGGTGTAGTTTCCCTCCTTGTGTTGGCATTTTCCATCAATTATCCTTTGTAGCGCTGGATTTGTGGTCAGATATTATGTAAATTTGGTTTCATCATGAAATATCTTGGTTTCTCCATCTATGGAGGGATTGATTGAGAGTTTTGCTGGGTATAGTAGCCTGGCCTGGCATTTGTGTTCTCTTGGGGTCTGTATGAGGTCTGCCCAGGATCTTCTAGCTTTCATCGTCTCTGTGAGAAATCTGGTGTGATTCTGATAGATCTGCCTTTATATGTTACTTGACCTATTTCTTTTACTGCTTTTAATATTCTTTTTGTTTAGTGAATTTGGTGTTTTGATTATTATGTGCTGGGAGGACTTTATGTTCTGGTCCAGTCTGTTTGGAGTTCTGAAGGCTTCTTGTATGTTCATGGGCATCTTTTTCTCTAGGTTAGGGAAGTTTTCTTCTACAATTTTGTTGAAGATTTTTACTGGGCCTTTAAGATGTAAATCCTCGCTCTTGTCTATTCCTATAATCCTTAGGTTTGGTCTTTTCATTGTGTCCTGGAGTTCCTGGATGTTTTGGGTTACCAGCTTTATGCATTTTGCAGTTTCTTTGACTGTTGAGTCAATGTTTTCTATGGTATTTTGAGTACCTGAGGTTCTTTCTTCTATCTCTTGTATTCTGTTGTTGATGCTTGCATCTATGACTCCCGAATTCTTTCCAAGGTTTTCTATCTCCAGAAATGTCTCACTTTGTGATTTCTTTATTGTTTCTACTTCTACTTTTAGATCCTGGATGGTTTTGTTCAGTTCCTTTACTTGATTGTTTGTGTTTTCCTGTAATTCCTTAAGGGATTTTCGTGTTTATTCTTTAAGGGCTTCTGCCTGTTGACCCATGATCTCCTGTATTTCTTTAAGGGATTTTTGTGTTTCCTCTTTAAGGGCTTTTACCTGCTGACCAATGTTCTCCTGTATTTCTTTAAGGGAGTTATTTAAGACTTTCTTGAAGCCCTATATCAGCATCATGAGATATGATTTTAGATCCAACTCTTGCTTTTCCAGTGTGTTGGGGTATCTGGGACTTGCTGTGGTGGGAGAACTGGGTTCTGATGCTGTCATGTGGCCTTGGTTTGTTAGTAGGGTTCTTGTGCTTGCCTTTCACCATCTGGTGCTAGTTGGTATTCTTGTCTCTGGCTGGAGTTTGTTCCTCCCGTGGTCCTGTAAGCCTGGGTCCTTACTCCTCTGGGCTCAGAAGTGAAAGCACTGCTGGGAGATCTCTTTCTCTCCTGGCGGGCTATGCACAGAAGACTGTGGAGTTTCCCAGCTCCCCAGTGCAAATGGCGGAGGGCCGGACGACTTCCATCCCAGCTGCTCCACTGATTTTATGCCCTGTGTGCTCCTAGCTGGGTCCCCTCCAGAGAAGGTGGAGATCTCACCTCTGTGCTCAGAAGTGAAAGCCTGCTGGGAGATCACTCTCTTGTGGCAGGCTATGCACAGAAGGTTGTGGAGTCTCCTGGCTCCCTGGTCCAAATGGCAGCAGGAAGACTTCTGTCCCAGCTGCTCCCCTGATCACAGAAAGCTATGGAGCCTCCAGGCTCCCTGGTGCAAAAATCCATATAGTATTTTAAATCTCAAGGAGGAGCAAGTGTATTACTTCCTTTCCTGTGAAAGAAGGGGTGGGGTCCAGAGGAAGGGGTTTATCCTCAGTGGCCTCCAAGCCCACTAATGACTATCTAGCTACTTAACATTCCTCTTCAAGAGCTGCATCCCTAGAACAGTCAAGTCAATGTGGCTAATTCTGTCTGAGGTGGTTGTAGATAGCTTAGGATATCCATACTTGCTGCCTTTCAGGCCTCGGAGGAGTTGTGACCTGCATTCAGAAACTAGTCCCTAGGGAAAGGAAACCAATAGATTATGGTGTGTTTGTGTGTGTGTGTGTGTGTGTGTGTGTGTGTCAGATCCCCTGGAGCTAGAGTTACAGAAGATTGTGACCTGCTAACACAGGTGCTGGGAACCAAACTCAGGTCTTCTGTAAGGCTTACTTGCTGAGCCTTTTTTCCATTCCTCTGTTGAAAGACTTCTTGGTTGTTTCCAGGTTCTGGCTATTATAAATATGACAGCTTCTCAGAGATTAATCCTTTGTGTAGGGTAACTCCAGTTGAACCTCTTACCTGTGGATGACATTTTGGCTGAAAATTTATGTTCAAGAAAGGCAAATCCATAACCAGAACAAGTGTTTATTCCAGTAAGAATAACACACTGTCCCTTTCATGACAACAGAAATGACCCAATATAATCAATCATACACAAGGGAATGGTGTCATGTTGGGAGCTGGTCTCTACTATTGGAGAACTTGTCACCATGCAACTGCCACAGCCAGGTCATCTTTGGTGAATGAATATTTGTTGAGTTCATGCATATCCTCCATCCTACCATCATGGTCACTTTTTCATGGGTCCACTGGACAATGGCAAACATAGCTTGGGAAAGAGATTATCTTATTATCCACTATTTTATCCACTATTATCCATACAATGAGTCATCTATTTAGTTGATTACTGTATTTCTTTTCTGATAAGGTCACATTTGGTGAGGAAAAAGGAACACAAATACCTGCACATCCTTTGCCCACATGGAGAGGTCCATCTATATACCTCTTCCTCAATGTCTTTCTCACTAATTTTCCAATCACACTTCTTCCAAGTTCCTGACCATCTAGCCAAACCATTGGCTTCAACCCATGAATCAGTATAGAATTACCCTTCTGGACATTTTCCCTTCCAAGTAAAGTTCTGCCCACTGTGATGAATTCTCTTTACCACTATCTTATGGGGATATCCCCCAAAGAAGCTATATTCTTCAGCTATTTACTTTTAGGTAGTGCCTTCATAGTATGCAGAACTATCTGTAAGCCTGACCTTAGTATTTTCTTCTTTAGATGACCACATAAGCCATAAGTGCATTTCATAGAGCACACCATATGAGGCCATTGATGCACTGTATAAAAGGCATTGCAGTTGGAGTAGGAACCACGGACATTTGGGTCACTTCTGCAAGTAATTTACTTGTGCCTTCAGGATTAGCTTGGGCCTGATCACTAACATTCAATAATCACTTCCATTTAATGAAATGTTGCTGCTGTGTATATTCAGCTTTATAACTTGGTGGGTCCAATAACATCAAAATCAGAATGAACAGCTTAGGTTGCATAGTAACATTGTGGACCATTGTCAAATACTTTCTCTCTACTAAGAGCTTGTAGCAGGCTAAGATTTGTCTCTCAAAGAAAGAGTAGTTGTCTGCAGATGAAGTCAGGGCTCTCTTTCAAAATCCTAAGGACTTCTGCTGGAATTTACCTATGGGGCCCTGCCAAAGGCAAGCAACATCCTATCTGCCACTGATACCTTAAGTACCATTGGGTCTACTGAATCATATGGCCCAAGTGGTAGAGAAGCTTGCATAGTATCCTGGACCTATTGAAGAAGAGAATTCCTGTCTTCTGACTTCCCTGCTCCCACACACAAAGAATAGCAATCTCTATTGGGCCAGACTTACACACACAGATAAGGAATGTGCTATCTTAAAAACACAAATAGACTCAGTAAACATTGTGCTTCTTACTTGGTGGCAGAATAAACCAGATGCAACTGAAAGGGATATCATTGTGTGTCCCCACACCACTGGACTCTTAGCAATTTTCTTAAGGGAGACAGTACTTGAATTTGGATTGGATTTTTTCCTATCCTCTTATACACATATGCATTACCAACAATTCCTTACTTGGTTCAATTAACATAGTATCATCAGCAAAATGGGCCAGTGTGGATTAAGATCTCAGTGAATTAAGTTATGACATGGGGCTGGAGAGTTAACATACTTTTTAGGTATTGAGGCAAGCTGGAAAGACAAAAAAAATCAAGGGGGCATGATAAGGGAAAGACGTTCCTCACTTTGAGATTTATTTTGCTCCTCTTGCCTATGGAATATCAAATATCAACAAAATTGACAAAGCCAAAATTACCTACAGAGACGTGGTTGTTTGTTTGTTTGTCTTTAAGAACACCCCAAATAAGGAAGTTAAGAACATTGAGGGGACTGGAGAAATGGTTAAGAAAACGTGGTGCTCTGCCAGAAGACCCAAGTTCAGTTCTTGGTGACTCACAGCTGCATGTAACTCCAGTCCCAGAAGATCTGATGCTTTTTCTGCCCTCTCTGGGTAACTACACATAATTACACACGCACACACACACACACACACACACACACACACACACACACACACACACAATGTATATGCACACATACACGCATGAGAGAATAAATTTTGTTTTAAAAAGGAGGGCTGGAGCTGGGCGGTGGTGGCTCACACCTATAATCCCAGCACTCTGGGAGGCAGAGGCAGGTGGATTTCTGAGTTCGAGGCCAGCCTGGTCTACAGAGTGAGCTCCAGGATAGCCAGGGCTACACAGAGAAACCCTGTCTCGAAAAAACCAAATCCAAAAAACCAAAAAAAAAGGGGGGGGGGGGGGGCTGGAGATGGATGGCTCAGTGGTTAAGAGCACTTGCTGCTCTTGCAGAGGATACAGGTTTAGTTATCAGAATCCTCAAGTGACTTACAACAGTATGTGACTCCAGTTTCAAGGGATCCTGTGCCTCTTCTGACCTCTTCAAGTTCTTGCACCCACATGGTGAACATACATACATGCAGGCAAAATATTCATACACATAGAATAAAATGAATAGTATTTTTAAAATGTTGAAAATGACGAATGAACTACACTTACGTAAGACCCAAATGTTTTTAACCTTGAGTTTTTCCATGGCAGCCACTCCTTTTTCCTCTCTAAAGCAAAGAATTCATAAAAATCATCTTAAAATTTATTTACAAAAATAAATTATTTAAAATAAGTAAACTGAGTCATATATATTTTAACTTTCAAAAAATTACATTTGTTAGCTGGGTGGTGGTTCACACCATCCTCCCAAGTAGAAGGCAGAAGCATTTAGAATGTCTGGAGTTCAAGGTCAGCCTGGTATACAGAGTGAGAAAAAAAACATGTCTTGAAAAAACATTTTAAAAAATTACATTTGTCAATGTGTATGAGTATTTTGCCTCCATGCATGGCTGTGTACCATGTGTGTGCAGTACCTGCAGAGGCCAGAAGAGGGAGCTGGATCCTGTAACTGGCACTAGAGACAATTGTGTTGGTGTTAGTAATCTAACCCAGGTCCCCTAAAAAAGCAACCATGGCTTTTAAATGCTGAACCATCTCTCTAGCCCTTATTTTGTTTTTAGCTTTACTTAAAATTTTAAGTTTTGCTTCATCTTTAAACCTTGTTGTAGAGCATCCTTTGATAACGTAACTTAGAAAAGTACAAGATCATATATATGCAGTTACTATGAAGACTTCTGTGGTGGTTTGACTAGGAATATATTTGAATGCTTGGTCATTAGAATCTGGCAATATTTGGGCTGGATTAAGAGATGTGGCCTTATTGGAGTAGGTTTGGCCTTGTTGGAGAAAGTGTGTCACTGGGGGTAGAATTTTGGGTTTCCAGGGACCAAGCCAGAAACAAATGTCCTCTCTCTCTCTCTCTCTCTCTCTCTCTGTGTGTGTGTGTGTGTGTGTGTCTGTCTGTCTGTCTGTCTGTCTGTCTGTCTGTCTGTCTCTCTGTGTCTCTGTCTCTTCCTGCTCTGTGCAGATCTGTGTGTAGAACTCTTGCCTCTCTCACTAGCAACATGTCTGCCTGCCTGCCACCATACTTTCTGCCATGATGACAAACTGTAAGCAAGCCCAGTTAAATGTGTTCCTCTGTTAGAGCTACCATGGTCATGGAGTCTCTTCACAGCAAATAGAACAATGAGAGGAGTTGGTACCAGGGAGCTGAGTATTGCTGTGACAGGCCTGACCACATTCTGCTTGTTGGTGGAGTGTGGACTTTGAGACTTTGTAGTAGGAAAGCACTTGGATGCTTTAAGCAGGTCTTAGTGGGCCATGCTGGCAGGAACATGGAAAGCAGTGGTCCTGAGAGCAATGCAGATTATGACGGCCCAGCCCGAGAGGCTTCAGAGGAGAAGATTATTAGTAAGTGGCCTAGAGATCGTTCTTGTGGTGTTTTGGTGAAGAATGTGGCTGTTTTCTGCCCTTGTCCTAGCAATCTTCCTGAGGCTAAATTGAAGACTTTTGGATTTAATGGTGTTGGCAGAGGAGATTTCAAACCAACCTATGTCACATGGTTATTACTGGCCAGTTTAGACAGATCTATAATGAAAAGGAGCAAGCTGAGCAAGGAAAAATATAAAATGTACAATTTGAGTAGCATTGGAAGGTGCAATGGAGCCAAGCCCTGTGCTCAAGGAGGTATAAAAGACTAACAAAATCCTGATGTTAAATATAATAAAGGGAATGGTGATCTCATAGCAAGATTCCACCTAGGGGGAACTTCCAACTTTCGAAAAGGAATTTATAAAAAGTTTAGTAGTAAAAGAAACCATAGAAAACACAAAGATGGTGTAGATGTAACTGAACATGTGGGGCATGTTTCAGCCCCAGTATACAGAAGAGCTTGATATCTTCGGCCACATGGTTCTGGCTTTAGAGTTAAGGATAGAAGAAAGGGGTTATGGAATCTCCCTCTGTGATGAAGGAAAGGCTAGGTGTGTGTTCTTCCATGGAGGCCTACAGAGGCCACTGTGTAAAGCTGTGCAGGTAAAACCTGGATTATCTTGGGAACCTCAAGATGTTGGGGATGCCAGAGTCATCTGAGATGCTGAGAAAACCTGCTACAAAGGAGTAGAGCCATTATAGGAGAAAGAAGTGTGTTGTAGTCAGCAAAGCTTAAAGAAGTTGAACATCAGACACAGAGATGCAGAGTTTGCAGTGTGTCCAGCTTTCAGTCTTGCTTTGTTCCAGTATTTCCTCATTATGATCCCTTTCATCCATTTTGGAATGGTAACATGCATTCTGTCTGTACCATTGTTTGTTGAAAGTATGTAATCTGCATTTTCAATTTGATTTTATAGGGGGTTAAATTTAAAAGATTGCCTTGAGTCTCAGAAGAGACTTTGAACTTTGGACTTTTAAACAGTGTTGAGACTGTTACAGTGTTTGAGGGTTTTTGACATTGCGCTAAATATAGTTTTGCATTCTGATATGGCTATAAGCCTATGGGGGCCAGGGAGTGGAATGTAATTGTTTGAATAAGAATTAACTCCCACAGGCTCATACATGTGAATGCTTAGTCACTGGGGGTAGTGTGCTTGAAAGGATTAGGAGGTGTGGCCCTGTTGGAGAAAATGTATCACTGGGGGTGGACTTTGAGACTTCAAAAGCCTATATCAAGCCCAGAGTCATTCTCTTCCTCCTGCCTGCAGATCTGGGTGTAAAGCTCTCAACTACTTCTTCTGCATCCTTTCTCCCTGCCTGCCACCATGTTCCCCACCATGATAACAATGGACTAAACATCTGAAAGTGTAAGCCAAGTCAATGGTTTTCTTTATAAGACTTGCCATGGTCATGGTGTCTCTTCACAGTAATAGAACACTGACTAAGGCATATACTCTTTTCATTTTTTTTTAAAAGATTCACTTACCTACATGTGTGTGAGTTCACCACATGAATACCTACATAGGTCAGAAGAATGCATTGAATGCCCTGGAACTGGATGGGTGTGATCTACCATATCCACGCTGGGAACCAAACCTGGGTCTTCTGCAAGAACAACAAATATTCTTAACCACTGAGCCATCTCTCTAGCACCTTGTGTGTGTGTGTTTGTGTTTGTGTGTATGTGTGTGTGTGTGTGTGTGTGTAGATTAGAGACCACCTTTTGGGGATTGTTTCTATCCTAACACCTGTGTTCTAGGAACTGAACTTGGGTTATAAAGCTTGAGCCATCTTGCTAGCCTGTCTTTTAAAAAGGGAGAGGGCCGTTTTTATTCATGTGTATGTTTGTGCATTTATGCAAATATATGTGTGGTGGGCCTCAGGGACCAGAAGAGGGTGTTGGATACCCTAGAAAGGGAGTTACAGGTAGTTGTGAGCCACCCAGTAAGAGTACTAGGAACAAAACAGGTCCTCTGGAAGATCAGCAAGTGCTTTTAACAGCTGAACTGTCTCTCCAGCTCCATCCTTCTCTGCATTTTTTTATGAATTTGTGTAAAATTCCTTTAAATTCCTTGTGTCTCCCTCTACTATACAGGCACTCTGACACTTAGAACAAGCCTGGGAGGAGGTCAGTAACACTGAGATGCTTTGACATTTAACAGGGAAATCTGCCAACTGCTAGTGCTCCTGCCTGAGGCCCCAGGGAAACAGGCGCCCCCTACTGGCTCGACGCAGCCCCCAAGCACAGGCAGGTGGCTGTGGTTGCTAGGCGACCAGGCAGCCTGAGAGGCGACAGAGAGATTGAGCAGTTGGGGGGATTTGTGAGCATAGAGACCATTTCTCTCTCCTTCCACCGCCTCTCCAGTGCCCTCGACAAACAGACTAGGATAGGTCGGCACTGTTCACTGCTGTCTCATAATCTGAGCTCATTCTTGAAAACAGAGCTTCAGCAGGTGCCCTCAGGCCTTGTGTGTGGAGAGGCAACATCTTTTGGCCTACACATTGTTTCATCTAGAGGCCAGAGTAGCAGGTTGCTGAAGGCAGAAGTTTCTCATTTTCAAGGAGTGAAGGATGAAGACTGCTGCTCTTAATCAAAGGGAATTCTAGAAAATTGGAAGTGGGTGGGAATAATTTTGGCGATCAGTCCAGCGAATTATCAAGATTTGCCCACCATTCTTGGCGTGTGCCTCAGGAAACTCCTACTTTAGCCCATTACAGTAAAGGCTCAGTGGGAATGACAAAACCTACAGGATCATTCACAGGTGGCTCTTGAGTTAGGCTTCTCTGTGGAGAAGTGACAAATCGATCATCAAGTCTGCAGACCCCTTTGAGTAAGACCAGAGTCCAAGAACAGCAGAAGAAATACAAAGAATAGGAGGAGGGTAGACCTGGAACTTGGAAGCTTCTTGGGTCTGTGTCACCTTTTAGGATCATGCTGAAGTGCCCTATCTTCATGAGGTCTCTGGGGACCAGAAATTCTCAGATTTCTCTTGTAGTAAGTTAGTAATCTGTGTAACCTTAGAGTAGGCCCATGCAGGCCAAGGGAATGCCACAATAACCTCTCCACTGAGACTCATATCTGCCCTCTCGGCTAGTACAACAGAATCTTCACTGTGGTAGAGCCCACAATCTGTGGCATGTATGGAGAAAGCTGTACCTGGGACTGTGCTTCTAGGCTTTCCCTTGGGTGATACTAGTTGAGGTACCTTGCAGCCGGAGAGCATTTGTCCCAGTCACTGTCTCCACCCTCTGCAGCTTTACAAAACAGCGTGGCAGGGGAGGCTCCTTGCTCCCCATGTTTCCAAATTGAACTGGGTCGGGGCTGTGCCTTGGCTCTATTAATAGCCCCCTAACCCAGCCTGCTAGCCCCAAACCCAGATGCCAGGAACTGTGAGTCAGCAGCTAAAAATAATGAGCAATTGCACCCAAAACCCAACGAGCAGCTCCCCTTGGCCTTCTGCCCTCAAATTTTGGTCAGTCTTAGTTCATAGATGTTCAGTGCCTACAGCTGTCTGGTCCTCCTAGGAAGGAGAGTTTGCAGTGGCCAGCTCAGAATTCAATACACTAGGAGTTGGGAGCTGGGAGCTTGGAGCTGGGAGCTGGGAGCTGGGAGCTGGGAGCTGGGAGCTGGGAGCTGGGAGCTGGGAGCTGGGAGCTGGGAGCTAGGAGCAGTCTGAATTGGTGCTGGAGCTCTGGGAATCTGGACACTGAAGTCAGAGAAGAGAAGCCAGAACTGTGTGGCTGGAGGCTGACGGTATATGAAGGGGAAGGGAAGGGAGGGGGAGGGAAGAAGAGGAGGGAGAGGGGAAAAGGAGAAGAGAGGAAGGGGAGGGGGAGGGGAAGGGACTGTGAGGGGAAGGGGAGGGGAGAGGAGGGGAGGAGGGGAAGGAGAGGGGAGGGGAGGAGGGGAAGAGGAGGGGGGAAGGGAAGGGGAAGAAAGAGGGGAGGGGAAAGGGAGGGGTGGAGGGGGAGTGGGAGAAGGGGGAGGGGAGGGGAAAACTGAGGAGAAAGGAGGAAGGGGAGTGGAGGGGAGAAGGGGGAGAGGAGGGGAAAGGGAAAGAAAGAGGGGAGGGGAAAGGGAGGGGAGGGGAGAAGGGAAGGGGAGGAAGGAAAAGGAAAAAGGAAAGGAAAGGAAGGAAGGAAGGAAGAAGCTGCAGGGTAGCAAGCCTGGGCAACTGATAAGGGCAGAAAAAAATGTGTAAAAAAAGAGATAGCAAGTAAGTAGCTGGCCAAGTATATGTCAAGTATATGTCAGGTCACAGTACCTGACAGGCTGGGGCTCCAAGAGCTGAGGTCAGCCGTGGGCTAGACTGAGGAGCAGCGGGATCAGGAAGAGGGAAATGGAATGAGGGAATGCAGTTCGAAGCACAGCGTGATCCTCTCAGTTTGAGGCAACATGGACCTTCAAACTGCAGCCACAGCGGTGGCTTGCAGTGGCCCTCTAGCCCTGCTATGCCGGCCTGGGTCAGGTGTGTCGGCATGGAGAGTGATGGAGGCGGCGATGAAAGAAAAGAGTAATGTGTGTGTGTGTGTGTGTGTGTGTGTGTTGCGCGCGTGCCGCTGCTGCAAATACAAACTCGCCTCCATCCACAGGAGATCTTAAATGTTCAGAGGCATACTAGGAACTGTAGTTCCCATGGCTGCCAGTAACCAAAGGGTGAGGGGCCAGAGAAATAGGAAGGGTCTTGTTCCGAGATGCTAATGCTGCTCAGAGTCCTGATCTGGCCTGAGAGAAGGAATTGAGGACCTTTTCCTGTTCTGACTAAAATCTTAATTTGACTGGCATTTGAGTGTAGGCAGGAACCAAGATGAACAGCAGTGTAATGGAGGATTGCAGGGTCAGCCACAGAACCCCTATTTGTCCCAGTTTTTGTCTTCCCACTCCCTTTTTACCTGCCTCACCATTGCCAGGCCAACTCTGCCCTGGCCATCTCAGCTTTTAGCTTTACAAGCAACAACTTATTGAGGAATTTGTTCAAGGACAAGGCTAGCTTGAACAAGACCCTACGTCCATCCCAGAAAAAAAAAAGGGGGTGGAAATCACACCTTGCTCTCAGAGTCTGAAGTCAAGGACACAATTTCCTGAACCCACAAGGAAAAGGTGTGGCATTCATATCCAGGGATTCAGACCTTTCAGGGAGAGTGACCACAAGGTGGAGCTACAACGCAAGCCCTGCACAAAGCTTCTGGGCCACCCGGAGCGGAGTGCCCAGTCACCACTACTCTCCAGTCTGCTGGGGAGAAAGGGGTCCTTCCATCTCCCGCCCCCAAATCTCCTCACGATGACCTCTCACTGTCATTTTACATCCAGTTCCAGATGGAAAAAAGCATCTTTCCAACTCCGGCACAGAAATGATTAGACTGTGACCAAATGACAAATTAAAAATTCATTGATAACAGGCAAGATACAGGAACCATTCATTGTTCACAACAAAACCCTACCATAGACACAGTATTACATCGCTAAATGAGCTTTCTCGCTCCCAGCCTGTAGGCAGAAAAGAAGCTGGACTGTGAGAGTGAGAGGAGAAGGAAGGCACTGTCTTCATCATCTTAAGAGTTCTTCAGGAAAGGCCAGTGCGGCCAAATTTCCTTCAGTCATCATCCTGAGCTATCCCACCCTGACACACCCTCCCTGCCTCTTCTATCCAAGCTCATGTGCACACAAGCCTGGTGCATTATCTTGGCAATCTTTCTCACTTCCTCACTTTCATTTCATTTCATTTTGGGAGTAACTTCTTGTCAGTCACTGTCTTTCCGACTAATTCATGTCAAAACATCAAAGGCAGCAAATTTCATGGCAGCTTGAGACATGCCCAGCATCTGGACAGAGGGCCCTCTTCGTTCAACATCTTCTGTTAGCAATGCCGCTTCCTCCAAACATCTGATTCCAGGATATTCCACTTCAGCTCCTGCCCTTGCCTGTGACCACTGCACACAGGCCTTAGACAGCAGCTGGTGGGGGCCTGGGCCCGGCATTCACTCTGAGGTGAAATTGTTGATCTTGGTCAGTAGCACTGTTGTCTCTAAGCCTACAGAGTGGGTAAGAGATGGGTCATAGAGGAAGTGAAGCCAGGGGAAATTAAGAGAAGATGAGAAAGAAAGGGAAGGGCATTCTTACCTGTTCTGTTTCTGTTAGCACATCTCCTAGAGAGAGAAAGAGAGAAAGAGAGAGAGAGAGAGAGAGAGAGAGAGAGAGAGAGAGAGAGAGACTGACTTTCTGTTGAGAGTTCCACCAACTTGTAGCAAGGCTTTCCAACCCAGGGTTTCTCCAAATTGCCTTCCCCAGGGTCAAGACATTTTATTGTGATAAGGAAGGCTCAAGATTTGGAATGGACAAAGTCTTAATCCCAGGCAGCATGCTTGAGTCAGACTGTACCTTTTTACTTGGAGCCTGGGGAAAGCACCCAGGAGACCAAGGCAAAAGCACTCACCCTCGGAGGAGGAAGATGCTTAAAAGCAGCAGGATGGAGGCACAGTTGGTGATGACCCAAATCATTAAGTATTTTTCAGGGGGCTATGGAAATAGAGAAAGCCTATCAGTGGCCAGAACCCCTAAGAGCAGCATATGGCATAAATAAGTATGGAAGGGGACAGGCTTAGGGGGAATAAGAGATTGGAGATGAGGGACAGTGACAGCTCTAGAGTCCTTACAATGAGCCAGAGCGGGTACTGCATCTGCTGTAGCAGCTGGCAGTCATTGGTGGTGACAGAATCCACACCTGCACACCAGAGCAGGGAGAAGAGCCAGGACTTGTTCACTACAAACAGGTTTACTGAGACATTATCCTGGTGCAGCGCCCTGTGAAAGTGGGGATAAAATGGAGGAACATGCAGAATCTCACGTCTGAGACTCTGCCCCGGTCCATTTTCTTTTATGCAGATCTCTGCAATGTAGAATAATAACACTAGAGCCGTTCTCATGGCCTACAGAGCACTAAGGAGCTTGATCTCTGTCTGTCTTCCCAGATTCCCCTTCCCTTTTCTTGCTACTACCCAGCATAAATGTAGTTTAGGTAATTTATTTTCTAGAACTTTTACTAGTTCCTAAATTCCACGAAATCAGGGACCTTTCCCATCTTATTCAGATTTATTTCTTTAAGCCCACAATAAATTCTGCATGAGTTATAGCAACCATTCAGTAGGTATGCATTGTGGGAATGAATGGATGAATAGCTTTTGTGACACCTGCATTGGTTCTTTCCTGACCATCAACCTTGGGGTCCTTTTTATTCCTTTCCTTGACACTCACTTGATATCCAACACTGGCAGGTCTTGATAGGGGAGGTTGAGAAATTGGGGCCTCTCAGTCCCGTTGCTACTCTGATGTCCATATATCTGGCGCATTCTGGGGGCCCGTTGTTGCACGTTTGCACGATCTTCATCTGGGAGCCAAAGAACCTGTGGTTCAGGGACAATGAAGCATAATTTAATGCTAAGGAAGCCCTAGGGATTCCAGGGACAGGTGCAGAGAGGTTTGGCCACAGAATGGGGTTTGTGAGCGGGGGTAGGATGGGAAGAGGGGCAGAATGTGGGGAGGGCTTTGGGAGCCCTGGATAACATCACCATAGCTTGGGGCACGTTTGCACTCAGCACAGCCTCCAATGTCTGATTCACAAAAGTATCGTAGTATGTGTGGTTTCTTGGGGGTCGGCGCAAGTCAAACATGATGGAAAGGTTAAGGGCTGCTGCTTCCTTCAGTAGTTCTTCCAGTGCTGGTATGGTCTGATTCTCAGCCTCCTTCTGATCAGAGTCTGACAGCTTTTTGGCCCCCCAGAAAGGTTTCCTCTATAAGAGAGGAAAATTATTTCAACATCACAAGAGACCTTTAGGTTTTCTCCCAATCCTTGCCATCTGTTTGTTTGTTGTTTGTTTGTTTTGAGACAGGGTCTCACTCTACAGTCCTGTCTGGCCTGGAATTTGCTATGTAGCTATGTAAAGCAGGCTGGCTTTGAAGCCACAGTAAGCTGCCTGCCTCTAACCTCCCAAGTGCTGGGAATAACTACGTGAGCCACCACACCCAACGAGCTGCTGTCAGTCTTAAGCAAGTGTTTCCAGATTCTGCCTACCTCTGAGTCAGGGTCTTTCTTTCTCTAAACCTTTGCTTTCTTCCATCAAATCATGCTCTATGGCGTCAGCATCCTACTCCTCCAGGTCCATAACTTCATCTATATCATCTTTTCAGGTTCATAGAGACCTTTGGGATCTTGATCCTCGGCTTCTCCCCTGGTCCCTCAGCCCCTTTCTCATTGTACCTGCGTTCCCACATAGTCCAGCCTCAGCTCGGAATCACTTTCCACAGCGCTCTCAAGAGACTCCTTTCCCTTTTGTGCACCCTCTGAACTCTGATGCAGTGTCACAACTGTCTGCCTCCTTCACCTCTAGACCTGGGGCTGCACACTGTTTCAGGCAGCTCACTGCATGGGGAGAACTGGCGCTGGATTTCCTGATTTTTGTCCCCTGGGGCTTGTCCGACCTTTCACTTCCTCTTGATTGGGCTTTTCTCTCATCGCTCATTACGGCTGTTCCAAGCCTCTGCCATTCTGCCCACCTTCCTTCATTGTCAACTAATGACCCCAAGTGCCAACATCGATAAAGCTGGATCACAGAGGGGATTTGCTATGTGCAGGGTCCTAGGTACCTTATGTGTATGAACTGACAATCTGTTCAAAAGGCCTAGAAGGGGAAGTACTACAATTATTATCCCTGCTGTACAAATGAGGAAACTGAGGCACAGACTGGCTAGGGATCGTTGGCCAGCATCACCACAGCTAGCAAGTGCTAAAGCCGAAGTTCAAATATAGACATTCTCGGTTTTCAATCCCTCTGATATGTCATTAGATATAGACTTAATTTTGTAAAAGAAAAAGCAAATAGCAACTCCATATTGTGCTTTTATATTTTTGAAAAAGTATGTCCACACACATAAATAATCTGCATATTTTAGACAGGTTGGATTATAGGAGATTCCAATTCATGAAGTGGCCCTTTGAGTATTTTTTCACTGCCTAGAGGATTAAAACCAGCACTTCAATGTACAACATTCAAATGTCTTGATTTAAGAGCAAGCCTGTTTCCTACCACTCCTATGAACTGTTATCTTTCAGTTAAATTGAGCTACTTTTTGTTCTCTAGAAACCTACTCATGTTTCTGGCTGTTACCCAATGCTGGTACCCCAAACTAGAGCTCTATGGGCCAAGCAAGGGTTTGGGGTGTATGTAAGCGGTAGGGTTCTTGCTAGTCACGGCTCTGGGTTCCATCCCAGCACCTCCAAACTAGCTCCACATTCTTGCTTCACTCTCATCTGAGCAGAAGTGTTTTCACTGCGCTATTTCCGAGTCCGATTGTCTTTTGCTTAGGCTCCCGTCGTACTAGCTGGGAGTGACACTAGGGCAGAGCCTGTTCTTGACTGACCAGTACAGGGCACAGCAAGTGCATACTGCTGGAATGGACTCTGCCCTGAGTGCCACAGAGCTGCTGGCCTCATCTTGGCTGGCATCCTCACCTCTAGGAACCAGGCTCCAGCATTGAGTCTCTGCAGTTCGGCCCAGGAGAAGTCACTGCTGTGGGCTGAGATTCGCTCTGGAAACACAGAGGCTACATTGGTCGTCCTGCTCAGTCGCTCATCATGCATGAGAAAGGGGACTCCGTCAGAGCTGTGGGCACAAGAAACGTCAGGGCACAAAGCTCTGGAACTGCCATCTTTTCCTGAGTGTCCCCACTGTGTCCCCCCCAGGCCCCACCCTCCATCACCTACCTGACCATCACATCTGTCTCAAACACAGACGCTCCACATTCAGCTGTCTTTCGCAGGGACATCAGGGTATTCTCGGGGGCCAGCTGTGAAAGGGAGTTGGTGAGAAGGTAGCAGGGAAGGGTGGGCCTGGGAACTCACAGACCTGGTCCCTGAAGCCTAGAGGAGCAGATTCTTTTCTACTTGTCCAGGTTTCTGCCCATCACTTACCATGGGGGCCCCTCGGTGTCCTACCAGCCCGGGCTTCGGGGGTAAATCTCTGAGTTTTATGATGCAGGGGGAAGAGATGAACAGGGGTGTCAGGTAGATGACCAGGGTGACTCCAAAATATAGCAACAGCAGTAGAACCTTTGGGCCTGTAGAAAGTGGAAAACAAGCTTCCGGGAAAGGCAACAGGTGAGGTGGCACTCTAGGGGCAGAGGGCAGAGCTCAGGTAAAGGAAGCTGGGGGGTGGGGAGGAAGAGACACTGGTGTCCACTGAGGGTGAACAGGGGCCGATGTTGGCACCTCTTGGGTAGATGCGGTAGAAGGTATCAGCCACAGGCCAGGCCAACAAGGTGATTCCAGCAACTGCTCCAATGTGAAGGAATGGGGCTGTGGCCTGTGGAAAAAGAGCTGGTGAGGAAAGGTCTTCTTCCTATTGCTCGGCGTGTGCCTGCCCCATTCTCTGCCGTCCAGAGAGAGCTACAGTCTCATAGGACCAGGAGGCAATATAATGTTCCAGAATTGGCCATGGGCCAAGGCTCCCACCTAGATAGTGGAGATCAGCCACTCACCTGCAGTGACAGTTGTAAACTATGCCACTCCTGCCGCCATTGGATATCCACTCCCACAAGGCCAGTGGCCACTAGAAGTATAATGAAGAGCAGCAGCACCTGGGGCCGGGGATGAATGAATGGACCTTCCTTGTTAGCCTAGGCTCATGATTACTGGGGCTACCTCTTCATTCTGTGGACACAGACATTCTTCCCCTTCCTGAACGCATCCACTGTCCTTTCACTCAATAAATATGTACTGGGTTTCAGGTCCTGATCTGGACCCCAGGCATAGAAAAGCAAATGATCAGAGGGCTAGACCCAGCATCCCCTCTCCCCATCACTGCCAATTCACTGCACCTTGTGGAGACTGTGAAGATGTAGAGGCTGTCCACAGAGCTGCAGGAGCAGGCCCAGGAGCTGGGAACAGACAGAAGGGACACTTAGAAGGCTCTGGGAGAGGAAGGCAAGTTCTCCTAGTAGGGATTTGCAGACTGGTATCTTCTTCCCACCCAAGAATTATCCTCTTTCCCTCAGTGGCTAGGATGAGAACAAGACAGTAGACCTGAGCAGGAATGAAGGGCTTATGTGGGAGTTAGGCCAGATGTCCCTGGACCAACCAATAGCAAGGATGCATATGTGACCAGGAGGGAGATGACCAGCAAGACGATCAGGGACCAGTCTATCCAGTGTCCCCAATGGCGAAACAGGAATCTGTAGGAGGGTAAAGGAAGGTGTTCAAGGGAAGGAAGTGACTTGGGGGAGGGGGGTTGGGAGCTGAAGTGGCTAGATCCAGAAAACCCATTAGATGGGAGTGAGGGGAAATGTTTCTTAGGGCTATGGTCTCTAGGAATTGGTGAGTTTTCTTGGAGGAAATTTTTAAGGTCGTTGGAAGTGCTGGGGTTCTGGGGCCGTGTAGAGCCGGGGATGACATAGTGGGGGCTGAGTGCAGGGTTGGATGTAGGTTGGTCGGTATGAGGAGGAACAGGGGGGGAGGGCGCAGGGTACGTGACATACTCATTGAAGTTGTGCAGATCATTGAGAAGGATGAGCCCGATGTACAGCCATCCCAGGGACAGGAGGAAGGTGAGGAAGAGCAGGCCAAACCAGACGCAGTCGCACTGCAAAGGAGCAGGAGAGAAGCTGTCAGCTGAGCCCCACTTCATGCTCAGAGGCCCCCAGAATGGCAGCTCAGCTTCCGGCCCTGCACTGAGCTGTTCTCCCAGTATTTGAGGGAAACTTTCTTCCTGGGGGAGAGAAAGCCCCTTCCTCCCAGTTGCCTGTGAATACGATGGGTCTCCATATTGTCTCCGAGCAGCCTTAGTCTTTTGATTTGCCGCCCCCCCCCCAATCCCTTCTCCACCTTGCTGCTTTGCATCTTCTGTTTAGGATATTTCCTCCAGTGGCAGCTGTACAGGCAGTGGAGGCAGCGGGCCCAGACAGAGCAGCAGCTGGGGGAGTCTGCCATGGTGGAGGCCTGGGGGCAGAGGGAAAGGACATTTGACCGTCGGCTACCCTGATAGAGGACAGATCCCAGTCTCCCTTCCCATGTATCTGAGGAGCCTGGGGCAGATACTGCTCAGTGGGAAGGTTGGTTGATCACAGAGCAGACCCAGAGCTCTGGATTTAGCGAGCTGATTCCAAACCTAGAAAAGAGGGACTGTTTCTGGAGTCTTTCATTGGCCCTTATTTTTGATACCTGGGAAAACAGTGGTCCAGCCTTTTTTGTAGGCATCTGTGTGTACCCACTCTCTCCAGATCCTTCCTATTTAATGACATCCAAATCTGGGTTTGGAGTGCTTGCCCAGAGTAACTTAGGAGAGATTGCCTCAGGGTGGGGCAAACTCAGTTCAGCAAGTTAAGGCAGATCTGACAGAGCTTGAAGCAGCCCAGTGCTGCCTTGCACCCCAGGAAGCAGGAGTCAACCTGAAGCAGAGGTTCTCATTCTGACCCCAGGCTGAGGGAGGCACAGCCAGTTGACTAGTTGCTATGGATACAGAATTGAACAAACCACAAAGCCCTGACTAAAAGATTTTTCTGTGTCCACTTCTCAGGGGTTAGGGTCACTGACAATAGAAGGAAGACTTGAGGGGAGCAGGCTGCCTGAACCCTGACGCCTAGCCTTCTAAAGGAACCTCATTCCTGTCTGCACAGTCCAGAAAATACAGGTCACCCCATCCTAGCCTTACCCTTTCCTTCCCAGACATCATATCCAGTCACCCTCCGCCCCAAATAGAAACCCAACTCCCGCCTTCCCCTTCCCAGAGGCCCCACCCTCTGAGCTATCCTTAATGAAAGTACATTATGCACATAGGGCAAAGGTGCATGTGTGCGTGTCTGCTTGTGCGTGTGTGTAGCGGGGGTGGTGGTAGTGGCAGGGCAATTGTCTTGGAGCAGGGTATTCCTGTGCCTTGTGGTTCTCAGTGTGGCTGAGACCAAGCTGATCTCCAAACCAGACTGGGCTCGTGAGTATGATTCTACTTGAGAGGCTGTGCAGTTTGAAG
Source organism: Apodemus sylvaticus (assembly GCF_947179515.1). NCBI lineage: Eukaryota > Metazoa > Chordata > Mammalia > Rodentia > Muridae > Apodemus > Apodemus sylvaticus. Next base: position 61,505,785 of record NC_067495.1, on the reverse strand, counting down.
CAGGAGAGACGTCTGCTACTGAATCACTAATGCAAGCAGTAAGAAGGGTGTGACTGTGTGTCATGTATCAGCCTATGTCCATGTGTGTGCACTAGTGGACTAGTAAAATGGGTTTCAAAGTGACTATGTAAAGAAGCATCTGGATAATCTCTCTCTCTCTCTCTCTCTCTCTCTCTCTCTCTCTCTCTCTCTCTCTCTCTCTCTCTCTCTCCTCTCTCTCTCATATCTAACTGTCCTGTCCTGTACGAAGGAACAGTGCCCTTTTCCCTCTGTGTGAGGGCTCCTGCAAGAAGGCAAGGTGTGTCTGCTCTTGGACCTGCCCCCTTACTAAGTTCCCCTTGGGAAAGGAGGGTCCTGTCTGGGGAGTGGAGGGGGTGGGAGCCGGGTCCCTTCCCAGGAGACTGACTGGCTAGTCAACCCAAAGAGAGGCTCCTGCTTCTCCCCATCCGGAACCGGGCTACAGTAGCCTGCCCTGACCACCAATCCACAGGCCTTGCTTCCTCTAGAGTCGTACCCCTGCACCCCAGATTTCCAGAGTCCTACCTCCCTCAAGAGTTGCCTGGAAGATGGAAATCGGGATCTGGCCAGTCTGAAAGACCGTAGCAGGGAATCTGACAGGGTTGCTGCCTGGCTCCCTGAACTCCATCCCTACCGGCTTCAGCGGCTCTTCGCTTCCCCGCTCCCAGGGTCGCCCCCAGCCCTCCCGAGCCCTCACACCTTTCACTCAGAGCAAGCCGGAGCCAGCCGCTCTGCCTCTCAGCGCCTCTCCGAGTTGTCTGCCTCCTCCCTCTTGCAGTCCCTGGCTCAGCCTCACTGGTCAAACAGGTGTCTCTGTTGCCACCTACAGGAAGAAGTGTGGGTCCTCTTGGAAGGCCTGGAGAGGCTCTATGACCCGAACACAGCCATGGTGGGAAGATGGGCGCGAGTGAGCGGGCTGGAGAGGAGGTCGGCTTCTTTCGTCTCTGGAGCTGGCAGTCAGGGGGCTTGGTGTGAGGAATTCCTTTGTGCAGCCTTCCCCATCTCTCTGTCCCTCCTCCTGTTCCCCTCCCAGTCACTGCCTGAGGGCTTTGTCCTGGCTCTAGGAGGCCAGGACTGAGGGCATAGGAGGGAGGGAAGCTGGGGGAGGTGACCACACAATTTTGCAACTTGGCAGTGAGGAGAAGGGGCCCTGCCAGTCCCCTGGAAAGTCTTGAGCATACAAGGAAGTCTAACCTCAAGCTTCCTAGGAGTGCAACTTCCAATCATTAGCTTCCCTTTCCTCTTGGCTATTTACACTTCTGCAAGTTATATCTATGTGATGTTACTCAAGTGACTTTATGAGCTCTGGGCAGCAAGGTGCCCCATTTCTGGACCAGGGGACCCTGTGGATGTACTCAACAGCCCTCACTGCACCCCATATCAGATGCTCACTCACACATCAGTCTCACTGCCTTGTTTACCAAGCGCTGAATGGCTTCAGGAGTGTAGCGTGTATTAGGGTACCAGGCTTTTGGAAGATGAACGCGTGCAAAAGCAGCAGGTGACCTAGGGAGCTGTGGTCAGCTTAGTATAAAAAGTCCAGGGTCACATGTGAGTGGGGAGGGGCTTGATGGACAGCTCCTGGATTGTGGCTGATGAAGTGACTTGGGGTCTGTGTGTGAGCACTATCCGGGTGTTGGTGGGAAAGGATGACTCCTTACAGATAAGCTGGCTTCCCCTCCCCCCACCCCACACACATTCAATTTTATCCAGCCAAGGGAGACTGGCTCTCTTCTGCCAGGAGCTGGTTCCCTCCCTCTCAGCTTTCCCATTGTATCCAGAGGCTCTATTTGGCAATGACAGAGATTCTCTAACTCTCTCAGAATTAAAATGCAAAGAGAAGCAAGGCTGCTTGCTGGCAGGAAGCCAGGGAGGGCCAGCGGGTCACCTAGTCCTCCGCTGGGAGCCATTCTTGGCAGGTTGTTTTCAACTTCCTTTGCTTGGGTTGTGGTGGATTCTGGAGTCTTGTTTTCTTGTATGTGGGGATGGTTTGAGAGCCTTTTAGGGGTGGTGGGGTGGGAACAGGATTCAATATGTATGGATAAGTCTCAAGGCTTGCAAACTCCCAAAAAGTTTCAAATAGAGCCTGTAAGAGGCACTACATGGTTGGCCCCCTTCTAGCTTCTAACTGGAGCCGAGAAACCCGATGGAAGGTAAGGAATAATCCTTGTCCCTCCACTTCCTTTTTAAGGGAGAAAGCGAGGGTGCAGTAGTTTTGTTCTGTAACTGAAAAGCAGCGTGGTTCTACACCCATTAATCAAGATTCCAGGGTATTAGAAAGAGCTATAAGGTAAACAGAACTGGGTTCTGTTCCTAGCTCTGTTACTCACTGACATTGTAACTCTATATAACTAGCTCTTTGTACCGCGGCACTATCTCTGTATGTTAGATAGTTAATGTTCCCCAAAGGCTCATGTGTTCACAGCTTGTTCCCTGGCCTGTGGTACCATTTGGGAGGTTGGGGGAAACTTTAGAGAGGAAGGTTCTTGTGGAGTGTCTTGGGGAGACATACTTGTGGAGTATATCCTGGGGGATATACTCTTGAAGGCTGGTGATGAGACCTGGATCCTTCCACTGTTTCTTCCATCCTGGCTCTGCTCCATCATACTTCTGTAATGATTTACTATGGGCTTCTAAGCAGGGCCCAGGGCCTCCCAAACCATGAGCTAAAATGAACGTATTTCCCCGATGAACTCCCTCTTTCAGGTATTTGCTGTTATATAGTAAAGCTGACACTTTATTTTCTTATATGCAGAGTACAGGCTCCTAAAGACCTTGAACAGTTTAAAAAAAGATTTGTTTACTATGTATACAGTGTTCTAGCTACATATGTGCCTGTAAGCCAGAAGTGAGCACCAGATGTCATAGATGGTTGTGAGCCACCATGTGGTTGCTGGGAATTGAACTCAGGACTTCTGTCAGGAGTGTGGGGATGGGGATGGTCACTAAATGTGTAGAAGAAACTAGTTTTGTCAGTGTCCTTCGTCCCCCTAGAGCAGCAGAGGTGCAACACCCTAAGAGAGGGTAGGAAGCTGGGTTGGGGTACAGCTCAGGGATAGAAAGTTTGCTCGGCATGTCAGAGTCCCTTTGCTCAATTCCTCTCCCTGTAAACAAAACAAAACACGAAACAAAACACTAGGCAGTCTTCCCAGAAAAAGGAAGCATGTGTATTTGTGGGGAAATCGAAATGGGATCTCTTTAAGACTTCCCAGGGGATGAAGAAAACATGCTGGAATTTTATTTCTTCCTCTAGCATAAAAGGATCTCCTTCAAATAGTAGATGAACTGAGATTTATTTATTTTCTTAACATTTTAAAAAATATTTCATTCACTTCAGTAACACACGGGACCGACAGTTGAAGTGTTTGCAAAGTCCGGAGTTGGATGGAGCAGGAAAGCTCCCTGCCCGATCTGAGGTGTGGTGAGGGGGTCGAGTCGGGTCTCCGTCCTACTGGAGGCTCTTCCATTAAGCCAACCTGATCACAAGAGAAGAACATGTTGGTCTGAGCTCCATGAAGAGACAGTTCAACTGCTCGCAAACAGTGAGCTACGTTGTAGTGGGGACTGGCTCCTCTTAGTCAGCAGGAAGGTCAGTTGGTTCTCTCTTCAATAGAAGGCTCAGCACCTTCTAGAGAAGCAGAGTAGTTGTTTGAGGGCTTAGGTAGTAAAGGCCAACTCTCAGCAAAGGTCCTCTTCCTTTCAGGGACACTTTTTTCCTTTTCTCAATAGCAAGACCTAAAGCTACAGAAGTCATTAATGGCCTTCCCCTCTGTGCTGCTCCCTCAGAGTAAGTCCAGGGCAGACAGAAGAGACAATGGCCCTAGCCTCAGTGGGACTCTTCTTGGATAGGAGAGCAGCCAGAAAAGAAGCTGGTATTGCTGGCTAGAGCTCGCTTCTTCTTCTTCCCCGCGGCCTTATTTTCTTGTGATTCTGATGCTGCAGGTTTCAGTTCTGGGTCATCAGAAGAGACAAACACAGGCTGCTTCAGCGGCACCTGATCGGAATCACACAGTTCCTTGAGGATCTAGGGAAGACAGAGATAGCAATGATTACCTGGGCCCGGCGTAGCACTACAAAGGCTCCACGAGGCTTCCCTACAACTGTTGTTTTCGAGAAAACACGACAGCCAGTGCACAGCAATAGGATAATATCTTTCCCCACAACCTTCTATTATAGGCAATGCAGAGAAGGGTGTGCATATAGTTTTTTCAAGTCTTGCATTTAGCCACTCACCTTGCTGCTGGGAGTTGCACACACAGGGTTGAAGAAGCTTAATCCTGAGGTCACCTCTGTGGGATCTTCCAGTTTGAAGGAGTTTTCAGAATCTTGGTTTAGCTCAAAAGCATCTAAGTCCTGAAATCAAGCAGATAGGCTTATTATAATTTAGCTACCTGAGTTCAAAACAGCCTGTTCCTCTTCAGCCAGGTAGGTCCCAGCTCTGAGGACCCAATCACACAGTTACTCAAAGCAAACCTAAGGGAGCTACTGTTTGGAGAGGCCATAGGGCTTAACATGTTCTGTCCCCAAAGGAATGGAGTCATGCTTAAGAGACAGACTCCAAAGACCCGTGTAGGTCTGGAAGGAGACATACTATGAATGAAACTTTAAAATTAGGTCAACTTGGGTGTGGTAGTATATATCTGCAATCCCAGAACTTGGGAGGCAGAGGAATGACAAGTTTGAGTCCAACATAGGGTTTTAACAAGGAAGGCCTACTCTCAAAAAAAAAAAATCAAATAAAATTAGGCCAAGTCTTGATTATTTCTTTGATTAAAGTTCTACTACCTACAATAACACCCCTATAGGAGGCTACCTGCATTGGTATTCCTTTCTGATAAGGAAACAAAATCCAAAGGATAGAAGTCACTTAGGTCATCACAAAGTGACTCTGGCAGAGTTGGGATTAAAACTGTAGCTGTTTTAAGTCTGAGGCTCCATCCTAAGTTACCAGGACCAGCTGCGTATCAGGCGCATCACATCAGTTTGCCTCTGGATTTTACTTTTCTCTCTGTAAACTGGAAACAGTGGCCCAGAGCAGTGATTTTCTTTAACTGAAATCCCGAGTGAGGCCCAACAGGAAAGTAAGTGACACACATGGCTTTGATGGAAATGGAATCCTGAAGGTTTGGGACAGAGATTCATGTAGCAGCTTCAGGGCTCTAGAACCCTGAATGGAAAACCACAAAATACAGGTCCCAACTATGTCCCTGCCATTTAGCCTGACAGACATGTAGCTTGCCACTTCAGTCCTCTGGTGCTTACATAGTTTAGAGGTCTTTGATAAAGGCTCAAGCCAAATTGTTCCTGTGTAAATGCTTAGCAAATGCATGATGGATGCTTGGTACACTGCACTTGGGAGGAGCCTTGGGCTATGCATGTATGTATGTATGTATGTATGTATGTATCAAGAGCTGTAGCAAAGACTCCTTGCCACAGTCACAGGCAGGTGGAAGGGAAAGTTCAGTGACTGAAGGTGCTGCTCTTCGCGAGCACAGTTGCTTTCTCGGAGTTTGCTCTTCCTAGGAGTGATATAAAGAAAGCCACAGCCAACTTGGCTCAGCACAGTGACCACTCGACCAGATTCCTGTGGGTCTTGCCCACAAGCCATGAATGCTTGGTTCCCTTAGGGTCTACTAGCTACTGCCTCAAGACCCCAGAAGGATTAAGTGCCTTTCTGGAAGCTGCCATCTCAGCACATGCCTTTCACGGTCCCAGCTGAGGCTCTGGACTAGTTTGATCCCGTGTCCCTGTCCACCTGTAAGCTCTTGCTTTCCTGGTCCTTGTTCCTGTTTCAGAAATCAGACAGAAGCTTCTGAGCAAAGCTGGCGGGGAGGGTGGGGAGTGCATACCTGAGAAGTGAGCCTCTTTCTGGGTGCAGAGAAGAAGGGGAGGGATTGCTGGGTAGGAGATTCCAGGGTTCAGGGTGGAAGGAGGATAGAAACTCCAGAAAGGTCCAAAGGGACAGTAAGGGGAAGCAATATCATTCCTACCTGGTTCTGATGGCGGTTGCGACACTTTGTGGGGTCACAGCTGCAGGTCACATTACAGTCTGACTTTTGCTTTCTGCATCCACATTGCTTGTTCCCGCACCAGCCTTTGCAGGAACACTGCAAAACAGGTTTGTGGAGGACACGTTACTGAAAGGATCAGATGAACTGTCCCTCCACGTGCAATTCTTTTTAGAAAGAAAGGAAAGTGCCATCATCTTGATCAAATCCGTCTTCTCTGTTCCCTCCTTTCATTTAACCATAAGCACCAGGAAGTACCACAGGCTAATTGCGAGCAGGTTATACAAACAATTCAATGCTCTATTTTGCTCAGTAAAGCTGAAGATAGATAGGGGCTGTCCTAACACACTCAGTGTCAAGTACCAGGTAAACACTAGTCACCACTTCAAGGGCAAAGCCCTGCAGGCAGCATGGTAGTACAGTTAGATTTATTTTAGGACTACTGAGTCAGAGTTTTGTCTAACTAATTGTATTTTCTTTCAATGCACATTTCTACATTTTGTCCAGTGTTAGCTAGGGCTTTGTTCTGAGCACTAACTCATCTTCAACATATCACTAAATATAGGAAATAAAATCCTTTATATTTGAAACTGCAGTTTTCACAGCATGTTCTCTCTCTCCACCCCCACCCCGTGTTTTGTGTGTGTGTGTGTGTGTGTGTGTGTGCTCACACACACACAGTCAGTTTATAATGTAGCATGTTTATCAGGCTCTAACAATAGCAGAAAGCTGGAAGGATGAATAGCTAAGATAACAAAAATTAAATCCAAAAATATTTTGACAGGGCTGCAATTATAGGCTCAAAGGAGAAAGAAAAAAATACAATAGGGATAAATTCACGTTTGGCATTTAGGTCCCCCTAAATCAGTTGTGTAAGTACAATATGTGGGGAGATCTAGCTTTAAAGGCATCCGTGCAGCAGGTGGTAGCAGCCCAAACCTTTAATCCCAGCATTCAGGGAGGTAGAGGCACCCAATTCCAGGGTAGCCAGGGCTACACAGTGAGATCCTTTCAGAAAACCAAAACAATTTCTTCCAATCCCCAGCAAAAATGAATCCAATCGTCTGGTGATTAACAAGGCCTGAAATCCCAGGGCAGTGGTAGCACACACCTTTAATCCCAGCACTCAGGAGGCAGAGGCAGGTGTATCTCTGAGTTCGAGGTCAGCCTGGTCTACAGAGTGAGTTCCAGGACAGCCAGAGCTACACAGAAAAGCCCTGTTTTGAAAAATCAAAACCAAGACAATAAAAACAAACAAACAAACAAACAAAAAATGCCCCAAGACCAAACCCCAAACCCCAAACCAAAACCCCAAGGTGTGAAATCACAACTGTCAGCATATTTTTCTCATCACATCTCTGTGGACTCATCCTAAGTTTAAAATTCAAGGTCTTAGCTGCTTTTCACATGAGAACTATCATGTTTGTTCTGTAGCTATAAAAGAAACTATAATAACATCTTTTTTTCTGATCAAGAGGATAACATTTATCAGTATAAAATTTGAAAGGCCAAACCATGATTTCAATAGTTGTATACAATATGTCGATACATCAATTTATATAACTAGTCCCGTAAGGTTAGATATTAAGATAGTTTTGAAAGAAAACATATGCTATTACAAATCATGTTGCAGTGAATAATATCCTTGTAGACAAATAGAATCTAAACTCAATGTAGAGATGAGACCCTCTACAGCTGTCCCAACTCCACCTGACTTTACCTTTCTCTTTCACTTCTCAACACATGGCCCTGACAAAGGCCTTCTCAGGTACTCCGAGACACAAAGCCCATTCTTTCACTGAGGACTTTTCATTCACTCCCCTCCCCCTCACTTTCCATTTTTGACTTAGGCCTGTATCACATTAGCCCAGGCTGGCCTTGAATGGAAGATTCTTCTGCATTAGCCCCTAGAGTGTCAGAATTACAGGTGCCCGGTTTCCTCATGTTTTTTTGATCTCATCTTAACCATCTCTTTGATTCACAAATAGCCTGTGCCCTCCCTATCATGCCTATGAAGCCACCATGAAATTGTTTGTTCTCTTCTGTACCGACATCCAGAACTATTTTGTTTTTCTGCTTACTATGTCTTTTGCTACAAGAATATTTTCACAATGTCAAAGTTGATTGTTGTATTCTCAGAAATAGCGCTCGTTTCTGGTACAAAGCTTAAAAAAGATCCATTGAATGAATGCAGCAAGTTGTGTATTGAGGGCTATTTCCTTAGTATGTATATAATTACTGGATCAAAGAATATAAAAAGTTTTAATATATGCGTTCCTGAAGTGAGCATGATGGGAATATTTTTAAAGTTTCTTATATTTTCAGGTTGCCCTCCAGAGTAGGTATACCAATTTCATGTCTAATTGTATTAAATAAGAATGTCCATCTTAGTCACCTTTATCAATAAGATACATTATAATAAATTTAAAAATCCCTTTAGCCTCTTAGAGTAAGACAAGCAACAGATAAGAGTTCGATGACCTGTCTTACGGATACCGCCCCCCTTCAGAATGAACTCCATTTATTACTGTTGCCTGGGTCCTTTGTCCACTTGTGACTCATCTAAAGGCTTTAGACATGCTCTTTTACCCTGTCAGCTTTTCTCTATTTCATCTCATGTGATAAATATCACACATGATATCTCAAGGACTGTCCATAGCCAAGACCCAGCAAGATGATTTATAGACTAGTATACTTCACTTATACGAAAGCATTTTCTAAACACCAACTGCCATGAACTTCTGCTGTTGCTAATCTTCAAAGGAGCAGAAGCTACTTGGTAATGGTGATGGTAGAGTCGAGCGAATGCTCATGATACATTGGCATTTAGGTCACATGAATGTCACACACACATAAGCTAAAATTTCATTTTATTCTCCCTCATTCAAGGAAGCAGATTAGAATATCAGAGAGACTGACACAACTATAACAAAACTGCTGGCAACCCACCAGCGTATCTCAAGGGACAGCACAGATGGAAAGGCTCCTGGGCTTGCTGGTTCTCAACAGGGGCTAGAGAAATCTCTCCAAGGGCTGGAGCCTTGGCCCAGTGGTTAAGAGTGCTGTTGTTTTTTCAGAGGATCTGAGGTCAGTTCCCAGTACCCATATGAGGTGCTCACAGCCAAGTGTGACTCCAGCTCCAAGGAAGGGATCCAATGATCTGTGTTCAAGCATCTGTACACACATGGCACTCATCCACAGAGACCCACAACACATAATAGAAAAGAGAGAAAGAGAGATGGGGAGGAAGGAAGGAAGGAAAGAAGGAACAAAGGAAGGAAGGAAAGAAAAAAGAAAAGAAGCCGGGTGGTAGTGGCGCACCCCTGTAATCCTAGCACTTGGGAGGCAGAGGCAGGTGGGTTTCTGAGTTCGAGGGCAGTCTGGTCTACAGAGTGAGTTCCAGGATAGCCAGGGCTACACAGAGAAACCCTGTCTCGAAAAACAAACAAACAAACAAACAAAAAAACAAAATAAAATAAATCATCTTTGGGAAGTGTTCTAAAATGCCAAGTCCTACCTCAGATCAATTCAGTCAGAACATCTAGAGATAGAGCTCCAGGCTCTATTTTTAAAATTTCCCTCGAGAAAAACTAGGGTTGAGGATACCATTTTACAGTTTGTAATTCTTCTTTTTTTTTTCTTTTTTGGTTTTTTTCAAGACAGGGTTTCCCTGTATAGCCCTGGCTGTCCTGGAACTCACTCTGTAGACCAGGTTGGCCTCGAACTCAGAAATCTGCCTGCCTCTGCCTCCCAGAGTGCTGGGATTACAGGTGTGCACCACCACCGCCCGGCTCAGGCTGTAATTCTAACAGAATGTTCAATATGTCTCAGAAGAATAAGATCTGGTCAAATTTTAAGCTCAAAGAATATCAGGGTAGGACTTAGAAGTGTTTACTCCTAAATTTAACACTTGGCATGACCATGGAAAAGTCACTTTCAAGTTCAGCTCTTATCTTTATCAGCAAAATAGAGACAAGAGTATCTGTTTCCTTTGGGCACATATGGCAGCACACACCTGCACTGGGAGGCCCAGGCAGGAGGCCAGCTTGAGACACATAGGGAGTTCAAGGCCAAACTAGTACTGTAAGTTCTTGTCTCAGAATATAGCAAAAGTAATAAAAATTTATCACCCACCACCCACCCCCAGGTAATAAATGAGAAATATTTAAAGACACTTCCAGTGCCTTAATAAAAACATAATTATCTTATTCCTTACAAGGTGGTTATATATATGTGTGTGTGTGTCTATATATCTATCTATCCCTTTACCTCTCATACACAATATGACATCATATAAAGGTACTATTGTTAACATTTTGACTAGTTCTTGGACTCAAGACATTAGCACTAGAAGTAATCTTTTCTGGTTTCATCTCTTCATTGTACACATAAGGGAATGTAGGCTCAGGCAGAGTAAGTGCCTTGTTCAAGGTTACTCAATAAACTATTGGTAAGTTCCAGACTAGATCAAACCCATGCCTATTTAGCTTCTGAGTTGTTACTCTGTCATTTAGTATCTCCTTAGTGAGGAAGCCATTAACTCTAAGAAAGCCATCCTTTCGGTGCCTGCTACAGTGTCTTTTTAAGTAAGAAAAAGATGGTTAAACAACAATAAAGTTGGTCTTCATGTATAACTAATGTGTCTTCCAAGCAGTCTGATCAAGAGCAAACAAAGCATTTGCATATTGTAAGGTTATTAAATAGGAGAGTCAATTTAATCTCTTTAAAGTTCATGCATACTCACTTATCAAACTAAAAAGCATCATTTTGCAGTATTTTAGAAACTGAATATCATTCACATCAGGTAGTATTTCGTTATAATATTTGCTACGCTTCAGTATTTTCCTTTTAAGTTGGAGCAACAGTGTTATCTATTAAGCTTCCCCAAGAACAAGTGCACCCATAATTGCTTCACACCTACAAACTCCTTTCCAAAGGTGTTAGTTAGGCCTTCCATCCTTCTGATCATGTGTATGCTTCTGACCTCTACCTCCTTAACTTAGATGGCCATTTAATCTACATTCAACTCACACTGCTACTTCAATTATAATAATATAATTATATTCGTTTGTTGAGTAAATAAATAAATAGGGACTTTGGGAGATGGTTTTGCCATCAGGAGAACTTGTTGCCTTTGCAGAGAACCTAGCTTTGATCTCCAGCACCTACCTGGTAGCTCACAACCATCTCTAACTGCAGTTCTAAGGGATCTGACACTGTCTTCTGATCTTTGCAGGCAGTAGGCATGCATGTGGTACACACACATGCACCAGGTCAAACACTCATACATAAATAACACCCAAAGATACAAAAAAAAAGACACCACACCTTGCTTCATTTTGTCTGAGTGTCCCAAGTCTGTGGTTTGCATCTCTGTAATACACTATTTCTACTGTAGCCCACAGCAGTAGTCACCTTCCTCACTGTCATCTTCTCAATCTGTACCTCTTCTGTTTGGCCCTAAAAACCCAAACCCTCCCAATTATTCTTCCTGAGATGAGCGTACTGAGGTCCTAGTATGTTTCTTTCTATTCCTCTGTTGGATCCCCATTAACGCATTCTTGTGTGGCTTGCTTCACATTCCCCTGGGGGTTTGCTTCACTTTAGCATTTGGTTTTATAAAACTGGCCCAATCAAGTGTGCTTCTAGGAAGCTGGAGAGTTAAGTTAGGAGCCATTCTCCAAGAATGTGGTTACAGGGCATAAGTGGGCGAGTGGGGATGAACTGTATGTACACAGCAGTTCAGAAAGTAATGTTTCAGAATAAAACAAGTATGGAGGGATAGCATTGTAAAAGTTAATAAAGTGCACCTTTAAGTCAGAATGGGTTTGAGTTTGGCATGGCATTGTAAGGTACTTGTAATTTCAGCACTCAGGAGGTGCAGGTCGGGAAGACTAGGAGCTTACTTCATCCTAAACTTCAAGTGGTTTCGAGCCTAGCCTGGGATTATATGAGGCCCCATCTCTAAATCAAATCAAATCAAATCAAATCACACAAAACAACAACCCCCCAAAGTCAGATTATTCCTAATCAGCCTTAGCATTTTCATTCTTATCTTTTTCTATACCCTTTGTTCCTTTGTGTTGTGAGAAAAAGAAAAAACATTGATGGTAATTTGTTGTGGTGACCACGGACAAATATCCTTCCCTCTGTGGGTTTGAAGTCTATCTCTAAGAGGCAAATAATAAATACCTCTGTGGATTTTTAAATGATTATTAAAAGATGCTATGTGATAATGGTTGTTAGCTCAGCTATAAAAATGCTATACAATACGGGCTGAGGTGATCAGTTGGGGAGCAGCTTCAGTGAAATGGTATAGAAGGCTAGCTACTCAGATCGCCATGACCCTGAAAAATCAAAGAGAGCCAGCCAACTTGAATGCTCAGGTGCCTGCTGGCCTCATATGTAGCCCAAACAGAACTAGTCCAACAAGTCCTTGTCAGTGGAGTCAACACCTCTGAAGGAACTCCAAGGAGTTAGGATGCAGAGCAGGAACCAATTTGAGACTCAGAAGCTAGCCCACTGAGAATTAGCCTAACAAGGGATGCCAGAGAGTTGGCTCGTACCCCTTGGATGCTCTTCTTGGACATCTTGACTAGTTTGGCTGGTACCCACTCCTCATCAGCATGGTCATCATTGTCCTCATTGTCCTGCTCAGTCATGGAAGGCTCTGAATAATACTGCAGCTCCTCGATGGTGAAGCTTTGCTCTAGGCATTTTTCTTTAATACGGCAAGGTTTGGGCTACAAAAAATATGAGGTAGTTAATAGTTTCAAAATACATATGATACTCTATCTTCTCGGTAACTATTGCTGGCAGTTATTTACAGAGATTTCAGACTTCTTAAATATATTCCCCCTTGGTTTTGCCAATCACAAAAATTCTGCTTTAGCCTTACATAGACTTTGATGAACTAGAAACTGGAGGCTAATCAATCTGAGGGAGGAAGAGAGAAGTCATGGTTTAATAAGATAAATCTCTCTGGATGGACAGCTGAACATGGCTCTTTTGCTCCTTCTCAGTCGGGTTACATAATAACTGTGTATGATTGACTCCAACTGGCCCTCTGAGGAAGCTGGATGTCTGATTTCCTTAGAATTGTACTCTAGTTTTACTTAGGACTCCTTCCTCTTATAGCCTCTGACAAAAGACAGGTTTAGTACACTCAAGCCTGGTCTATGCAAAGGTATCATAAGATGACTGAACATTTTACCTTAGGTGGAATATATTCAAAGGAAGAGTCTGGAGACTGGAGGATAGCTCTCATAAGATGGGGTTTCTGTTTGCTGGCTACTTGGAGGAGGGCCAGTTTCTGTTTGAATAGGAGAGAAAAAGTATGTATTGTTGGGGTAGATTTGGGCTAACCCAAAGACTTCAGACCTGAGCTAGCTTTCTTGTATTTATACAATATAAACAAGTGAGGCACGTAACCGGACAGTAGTTGGAGCGCTCTCACTTTCTCAGATCACTACTACATTCAGGAGGGGATATACTTTATTTTTTGTTTCTTTGTGAGTTTTTATGAGACAAAGTCTTACTATGTGTCCTTGGATACCTTAAGAGTTTACTATGTAGACCAAACTGGCTTCAGAGTCATTATGATGAGCCTGTCTCTGGCTCCCGAGGGCTGGATTACAGGTATGTACCAACATGTCTGGCCAAAACTTGTGTTTCTAACACTTTGAATGTATATGACTGGATCACACAAAAACTCAATGGAGACCATACAAAACTGGCATAAATATAGTTATCAAATCTGAGGGCTGCTTCCAAGGGCTAGCCTCGGTGGGTGCAAAGTTGTCTTACCTGCTTGATGGCACTGTTTTCTTGGAGAAGCTGCTGATTTTGCTCACACACTTTTTGCATCTTCCTAAGCTCTTCTTTCTATTTCCAGATCACAGTTACGGGTAGGGTTATTTTGGGTCCATATAAGAGTTATTAAACAACTCAGACTAAAACATTGCTTTCAAGTGTCTGGTAGATGAAGTTTTTTTTCCATACCAGGCACAGGCACACGGAAAAGCGCCTCTCTCCTTGTTCCCAGGTTCCTGGAATGCCTCTATATTTCTGTATCCCCTAACAGTCCTGAATACCCTTGAAGGAAGCACACTTTCTTACCCTTTCCCATTCTTACCTATGATGTGCATAGCACCTATGCACATGAACAGGCTGGTTCAGAAAGCCACACAGCATTAGCTGTTCCCTGAAATTGGCAGGTGCTTCTGTGTGCCCTTCTCACACAGACTAGCCTGCACTCTAAGAAGCGTAATTAAAGTTGTTTGCAGTTAAGGCAACAGCATACATGTATATAACTTTAACTAGTCTGGTTATGTCTTAAGGAGAGAAAAGCTAAGGGAACCCTGGAGACTGACTATGCAGGAATAAGATTCTAGGTTGGACTAAAGTAGTGCTCCAACATGTTTCTAAAGGGTGTGGTGTTCCCGGCCTTTGAAAGAATTTTAGATCCTGGACATTTTACTAACACGTCAGGTCTCAGCTCAGAACAAGCTCAGAGAGATACATTTGAATGCCCTTAGGAGGAATTTTTCGATTTGTTTTTATCATTTTTAATTTTGTGTATGTGCCTTTGAGTGTATGCCTGGAGAGACTGATGGCTAGGTATGGGATTCCTCCTGGAGCTGGAGTTACATGCAGTTGTGAGCTGACGGACATGGACAGAGAACTCAAGCCCTCCGCAAGAACACTAAGTGATCTTTACCACAAAGCCCGCTTCAGCCCGCCGCCATCATGATTTTAAGTAAATACTAGATGAGTGTGGCTGCTTCAGCTCTAAAGCTTAGGGTTAAGGCAGAAGAAAGAGGTCTAAGTATGACACGGGGGCTTCTGTTTTAGTCCTGAAAGTTAGGTTATTCTTATGGGAGTTGCGCTGATTTTCCCCTAACTGGATCCAACAGGCCCTCACAGGAGTAAAGGCTCTGGTTTGCCAGGGGTTAATCACTTCCTGCTGCAGTAGTGCCATGGCCCAGGTGAGTCAGGATTCTCCATCCTCTTTTGCATACCTGGCATTTCATTGTGCTCAGCAGCTGCTGATCCTTTTCATTAACTGACTCCTCCAGCTGCTTCTCTGTCGGTTGGCATTGCTGCAGCTGGCTGAGAAGGTGCAAGACCTAAAGAAAGAGACAACACACTGGGGGGATAGCAAGGGAGTAAGGGGGAAAGGATGTTCTCTAGCTCAAGCAGTGGTCCATGTAATATTTTTGTGAGTTAAACATAAAGAATGTCTTTTCTTTCCATGTTCCTAAGTAATAAACCTAGGAAAGGTGTTTCTCATGTGTTAGCTTTAGAATTGGAGCCCGTGGTTAAGGACCACTTAGACAAGTCACTTCTGTTTTGGGTTACTTACTTGCAAAATGTGGAAAAGACCACATAAACGTTTGAAGGAAGCTTCATGGACCACTAGCGAACGTTTATTTATTTTTCAAATAGAGACAGGGTCTCAATATAGTTTAGAATGCCTCTGAATTTGAGATGATTCTTCTGCCTTAGCTTCCCAGAGTGCTAGGATGGCAGGCATCACCACCATGTCAGGCAGCTTCTACCACGTTTACAAACTGAAGCAAAGGCAGTGGCAGCAGGTGCCCGCCTCGCGGTACTTGTCGTCTTGCTCGGTTACCTTCTCCTGGTACTGTTGCTCCATTTTGAACAGCTCCTCTTTTAACTCAGACTCCATCTTAGCAAAATGATTTTGCTCCTCAAACAGCATCCTCTGCACTTCAATACAGCTGGTCTTGCTCTGATTCAGGCTGCTTTCAAGTTTGCTCACCTGTATTTTGGAGGAGACCAGCTGGAAAGAGAAGAGCAAGTCATTGTATTTGCAGAAGGATTTAGCTTCTCCCCTTCATTGGGCAGCTTTCAAAATCCACTCTCACTTTCCCCCATGTCATGTGGATCTTAAAAGTGAACTGAAATACTACTACTGGCTTTAAATTTTTTACTTTTGATGTAGACAAGTATTTTCTGCATGTATATCTGTATATATGTCTGGTGCCTGCAGAGACCTAAAGAGGGATGTCAGATCACCTAGAACTACAGTTATAAATGGTTGTGAGCCACCACATGGGTGCTAGGAATCAAACGTGGGTTCACTGAACCACCTCTCCAGCCCCCTAAAAGGACTTTTGTTCCTAGGCCATAAGTCGATATTTATGCAAAGACAGGGTCGAAGCTACAACTGGGTCATTTTTCTGTTGCTCCACTTCAAGGCAAGAATAAACTAATACGGACACTCTTTCACAGTTCCAGAATTCTGAAACTTTCAGTAGATCTTAAATTTTAAAGAGGAATTCACAGGATACAGCTTATTAGCCAATTCTGTCTCAGAATCTCTGTTTACATGTTAGAGCTCGTAGACAGGATTGCTGAAATTGTAGATCTTTCTAGATATACCTCTTTAGGCAAGACTGGTCCTGTACTGGCCTACTTTTATTTTTACTACTAGCCCAGATAATGAGTAGTATTCCTAAGATTAGTCAGGATACCTTAGCAGAATAAATCTGCTAACCCAAGACAAAACTGTATAAGGCATAGCAATGCAGAAACTTGTGGATTCGGGAAATATATTGCTTGAGTGATAACTTTCATTCATCTTCTTACATTTTATGATGAACTCATACATTTAAGATCAGTGAAGAAAGCTGTGTACGGTGGCACACACCTTTAATCTTAGCACTGTGGAGGCAGAGGCAGTCAAATCTTTGGGAGTTAGAAGCCAGCCTGGTCTACAGAGTGAGTTCTATGATGGCAAAGGCTACACAGAGAAACCCTGTCTCAATAAAAGCCAAAAATTATGTAAAATAAAAAGAAACAAATGAAAAACAAAAAAAATCAATTTTCCTTAAAAATGAATCTATATATATCAAAAATGATTACGTTTTCTCCTTGAGATGGTGTTTCAAGTTTTTTTTTCATTTTTATTCTTTGTTTACATTGTTTCAAGTTTTAAAATACACATCTCATACATGTTTTTCAAAGTAGTACAATACATTATGCATAGCAAATAACTTCTTATGGGTTTTTTTCTAGTAACAATCACATAAATGTATACCTGCTATATGTCAGGCATGATGAGTATCAATTTCTGATATCTTCCTAAGTAATTGGACTTCCTACTAACCACCACTTACTCATGAACGGCTTTAGTGTTGGTATCACTGGGGTTTCTACCATGAAAAGTAGTGACAGCACTAAGAAAGCATCCCCAGCACCTTATAATTTCACCTCCCCAGCTAGCTCCCCTAGAGCTGCTGCTAAGAATGGTTTTACCTCTCCAACTAAATACTTTATGGCACATTTGGCTTCAAGAATGGTGGCAATGCTCTCCCAACGTTGTTTCGGCCGGTCTTCACTTTCAACATCCAGGAGCTTCTGCTGGAGGTCTGCAATCTGTGCACTCCTTCAAGGGAGAGAAGAGTGGGATTTACTGACATCAGCCTCAACAGCAAGGAGAAAGGGAGGAGCTCTAAGTAGAAAATGAAAAGATTTTACGCATGGAATGATCAGTCACAAAATAAGCCACCTGATTTCAATTTTATGTGGTATTTTCTAAACCTGTAACAAAAGGAACCCCAAGGAAACATCCGAATGGCTTTATTAAATATTGGTTGAAACAAATGGAACATAAACACTGAAACTTAGAAAAAAACCCTCCACCTTTATTCCTTTTGCATATAGAGGTATAGGGGTGAACACATCATGGTAAGTGAAGTTTGTTAGTTCTTTGTCTCATTGTTTTCTAAATTACTTTGCTTAAAGCCACATGTATTGTATTTGTGGTGAGGCCTGCCTGCCTAACATAGCTGTAGCCATTTTGCATGCCTACCAGCTATTTCATGTAGCTGCTGTAATATGCCTGCCAGTCACTGACACAGAAAAATAACTTAACTCAGAGCCAGGTCATACTGACCACATACTCCTGTTATGTTCTTTATGAGGTTTGTTAATCTTTTTTTTAATATTTATGTATTTATTTTATTTATATGAGTACACTGTAGCTGTAATGAGATATGGGGTGTCTGAAGACAGCTACAGTGTACTCATATACATAAAAAAAGAGGATAATTTAGAAAGAAAGAAAGAAAGAAAGAAAGAAAGAAAGAAAGAAAGAAATTCTACAACCACAAGCTTCAAATTAAAGGCCAGTATGAACTATTATGTCTAAAATGGCTTGAGTCAGGGCCACTACCAGCAGTGCTTCCAGCAGCTGCATGAGCTCACTGTGGTTTTAAGGTTAGGCCTTTATAAGCTGGGCCCTGAGAAATGTCCATCACACAGTTTTTTAGCTCTTGAGCCTGAGCTGTCTGCTACCCTGGTCAATCAGTCTTTAGGTGTGTGTCCAATAAGCCATCTCTATCTGACTGGGATTGGTCGGTGTTCGTGTGGTTTGTGGGAAGACTCCTGGACCGCAACAATTTGATATTTTTTATTTTATTATTTTTATGTTTTCAAGACAGGGTTTCTCTGTGTAGCCCTGGAAGTCCTGGAATTCACTCTGTAGACCAGGTTGGCCCCAGATCCACCTGCCTCTGCCTCCTGAGTGCTGGGATTAAAGGTGTGTGTCACCACTGCCTGGCTCAAGTTTCTTTCAGTTCCACATATATTCTAGTTTTTAACTTTCTGTCAGATGTGAGGTGGCAAAGATTGTTTGTTATTCTATAGGCTGCCTCTTCACTGGAATGATGGTGTCCCTTAACATACAAAAGCTTTTATTTTTTATTTCATGAGGTCCCATTTGTCAATTGTCAAAGGCAGGTGCTTCCAGAGTCCTATTCAGAGCACCCTTTCCTGTGCCTGTAAGTTGAAATGTGTTCATTCTTTTCTCCTCTATTGAATTATGGTATCAGGGCTTTGAGCTATTTGGAGTTGTTTTTGTACAACAAGAGAGCGGATCTAGTTTCATTCTTCTACATGTAGCTAAGCAGTTTGAACTATACCATTTGTTGAAATGAAGATGCTGCCTTTGCCACAATGTGTACTGTTGGTCCCTTTGTTAGAAAGTTTCTAAAGATCCCCAACTTCATTTTACCTCATTTGTAAGGTGGGAAGAATGGCACTTACCTCATCCAGCATCATAGTGACAGTCTGACAGGCACAATGCATCGAATCTGTATAGCACGACATATAACTTTGAACACACAGGTTCAAAACAGTTAGGTTCTTTGGGTTTTTTTTCCTTATAAAAATCTTTTGAAAATGAAGGAAACTCTTGAAAGACTGGATTAATGGCACCTATTTGGATTCCAGACATAACATTTCGTGTTTCAGATACAGCCTCATTACCTGAGCTCCAATTCAGTCTCTAGGGTTTCAATCTGCTTTGTAATAGAATCCTCTGCTCCTGAATCTTGACCATGTACTTCATCTCGTGAAAATGTACGCCTCTGCAAAGATAGTAGGCAAGAAGGTGGGATTTAAAAAGACAGAGTCCTCCAATGCAGTGAGGATTTGCTGGAAATTCCATGTTGTTATTGTTAGCATTTTCCTCTGACACTTACTCGGAGTTTAGGAGGTGGATTCTCTCCAGATTCTCTTTTTTCTTTGAGTTGTGCCACATCCTGAGCAAGGATCTTTCTCTCTTCAAGAAGATCATTCAGATGCCGTTTGGCTTCCTCAGTACTGACCATAATCTCGATTTCATTTCCAAGCCAATTCTAGAAGAGAAATAAGTGCTATGTGAGTTGGGAATGAGGACTACATGGGTTAGACCCAGTTGAACTTAATTTTATTTGGATCAGAGCCTATGAAGTGAGATTTTCATGTGTGTTTATGTCACTAAAATGAGTCCTTCTCTAAGTACTATTATCAACAGTATTCCCAGTCACAGAGGCTTTGTATAGCAAACCTTTCTCTAGCTCTCCTTTTACTATTTATTGTTTCTTATAATATTTGTTTTTTGCCATTCTCTAGTCATGAGATATTTAAAGTAGATGGTGGGTGAGGAGCTGGAGAGATGGCTCTACAGTTAAGATCACATACTACTCTTCCAGAGAATCCAAGTTTGGGTCCCAGTATTTATGCCAGGTGGCTCAAAAGTACCTGGAACTTGAGCTCCTGGGGATCTAATGCCTCCAGTCTCCTTCAAACATCTGCACTTATGTGCAAACATCCACATGCACACACATTAAATATAGTGAAATAAAGTACAAATAAAGTAGATGAAAGGGCTTTTAAAAAGAAAATTTAATTGCCTTAATTGACTTTTAGAAATAGTAACTTTGAAGGCTAGATATAGCTTACTGGTAAGAGTAGGTACTCACGTTCAAAATGCTATAAACTTAATCCCCAATACCAAATAGGGAAAAGGAAACAAACAAACCAAACCAAACAGCTAAATAACCAATCAACCAACCAACAAACCAATCATAAATTTGAGTTGGAGAAAGTTCTCAAAAGAACAAGACCCGTGCAAACTTAAACTAGACAAAATTCTAGGGGTGGAAAGTGGGTTTAAAGTCTTGGTGCTAACCAAGGAGCTATGGGCAGCTGTCAGGGGATGAAGAGTTAGTGTGCTTTAACTACTGGTAGGTAGACCACACCCCTATGGATGGCCACACAGCAGAGTATTTGGGTAGCACAAGTTGGACTGGTGGGGTTAAAATGAAAACAAGGTCATGAAGTTGGTTGGGTAGGGAGTTGGAGAGCAATCTGATGGGAGATGGCAGGGGAAAGGTGCATATGAGCCAAATACATTATACAAAATTCTCAAAGTATTAGTAAAAACATTCAGACAAACAACAACCACAAAGTCCCAATAATCATTCCTGAGAATATTTAGGCTGATGACAAAACTATAATATACTAATTAGTAATATAAAGAAAACTGGAGTAGCCAAATTTGCATCAGATAAGTAGAATCCCTACGTAACCATGCTTCTACCATGGACAAAAGGGCTCATCTCATGAGGGAGAAAATAATTCTCAATGCAAAGCACCCATATCGGTGAAACAATTATCTTTAAACTTTAAAAGGCAATCAAAGCAACAATTTTCTATTTATGAGAAACACACTTTAAAAAATTCAAAGGGTGTAAAATCACCATGCTGATACTAATCAAAAGAGAGCTGGAGTGATTATATCACCATTAGAGGTAGATAAAGGCGGCATGATGGTTTGTGCATACCTATATTGTAACGCTCAGGAGGCTGAGGTAGAGAGAACCTCTTGGAAGTGAGGCAAATCTGAACCTCAAAAATTCTGACTAAAAGAGAAAACAACTGGCCAAAGAGACAGTTCAGGGTCAGTGGAGGATCAGGGTCAGGTCTCAGGACCCACAGAGTGGCTCATAACTGTCTGTTACTCTACGCCCATTAGACCCAAGGCTCTCTTCTGACCGCCCCCCCCCCCCCCAGGCACCAGGCACATTGGGGTGCATAAGCAAATGCAGACAAGTATTCAAACACATAAAATAAAGGCAAGAACTTAAACAAAGCAAAATGACACCAATAAAAAAGAACAGGCAGACTTAAGAATAAAATATTACCAAGAATAAAGAAGTTAATTTCCTAAAAAATGAAGAAGCCAATTAATTCTATCTCTTTTCTTTCTGTCAAGACAAAGTCTTGCTATGTAGCCCTGGCAGGCTTGGAACTGCTATGTAGAACAGGCTGAACCCAAATTTGGTATGATTCTCCTGCCTCTCCTAAGTGTTGGGATGATAGACATGAGAGACCTTGCTGGGTGAAGCTGAGAACCAGAGCTCCCTCGTGGCATGTTTTGCAAGGGGCAACAACATTGCCCAACACTGTGCTACGAAGCAGACATCAGCATTATTTTTTGATATTGTGTTATGTGTTCACATCCCATCATATGCACAAGATACCTATATGTCTCATAATTATACATTTTGGTTTTCATTTTCAGTATTGTATTTAATAAATTACATTAGATCTTAAATCATTTAGCAGACTTTTTGTTAGATGATTTTGTCCAATTCTAGGTAATGTTGTGTTAGCATACTTAAGGTATACAAGGCTGAACTGTGCATTTTCAAATTTAAATATAGGTGTTTGGGGGATGGAGCCTCATTATAAGCTGAGAAGCACCCATACATAAAATAATATAAATATGTCACTTTTTTTGGTAAGTTATCAGTATGTAGTTTTCTTGTAATGGCTTTATCTGGTTTTGGCATCAAGGTAATGCAGGCATCCTTATAAGTTGAGCAGCGAAAGTAGTCCTTCCAATCCCACTGTCTAAGACAGTGCATGAAACTAATGATTTCCCGCTTAAAAATATGGCAGAATTTGGGATAGGCATGGTGGCACATACCTTTAATACTAACACTTGGGAGGCAGAGGTAGGCTGATCTCTGTGAGTTCAAGGCCAGCCAGGTCTACACAGTGATTTCCTGGACAGCCAAACCTACATAGTGACACACTGTCTCAACACCAGCCCCCCCATTTTTCCATATATAACGAATTTAAGTTGACCCTCTACTTCCTCCCCTATTCAGCTTCAAAAACTGATCTCAGGAGAGGTGTCTCGGTGAATAAAGCACTTGTGACAGAAATATGAACAGTACCTGTGTTAAAAGTAAGGGATGGGGATATGGTGACCTGCATGTAATTCCAGCACCTGGGAGGCAGAGACAGGGTACTCAGGGCTAACTGTGTATCAGGGCTAGAGTAGTCGAATTTGGGAGTTCAGTGAGAAATCAGTGGCAGGGTGTGAGGAAGACACCCGACATCAAACTGTGACCTCCACTAGGTTCACACCTACCAACACACTGCAGACGTGTGCAAACATACATATGCATCTATCAAACAGAAATTGATCTCAAGTTGTTCAGGTTGTACCATGTTTCTTATTCAGTAAACTTCAGTCGTTTGTGTTCCAGGGAAATTGTCCATTTCAGTTAAAGTCTCAAATTTATTGCCATAAATGCATTCTACTAATTCCCTTATTAACTATCATTAGGCGTGTGCGCGTCTGCGCTCTCTCTCTCTCTCTCTCTCTCTCTCTCTCTCTCTCTCTCTCACACACACACACACACACACACACACACACACAGAGTATGTTTATGAAACTTCTGTTAATTATATTTTAGTGTTTCTTGATCAGGAAAGGCAGGGGCTTATGAAAAAAACCAACTCTTTTCTTACAGATGGTTATCATGGAAGAGTTGATGTTTATGTATATTTTACCATAAAAAGTTTTAGTTAAATGTAATGCTTTTTAAATAGGGTGCTACTATGCAGCCCATTTTGTGATCCTCCTGCCTCAGTCTCCAAAATTCTAGAGCCTATCAAAGTTAATAATTAAAAAAAATACTCATTCATGCCTTTCTCCTCTGGTCTTTATTAATCCGTTCCTTCTGCTTATTTGTATGTCACTTGACTTCCTTAGCTTCTTCAAGGAAGCAATTGAGAGCAATGACATGCATTCTTTCTTTCCTAATATAGGTATGTAGGGCAATGAGCATTCCTTCAACAATAATATTTTCATTCAATTCAAGATACATTCTAATATTTAGGTAAATTTCCGCTTTAACAGTGGGTTATTTAGAAGTGTATCATTTAGTTTCTACATATTTGGGAAATTTTTCAAATATACATTTTCTTTTTAAAGACATGGTCACATGTAACTCTGGCTGTCCTCAAACTGTAGTGAGACTGGTTTGAACTTCTGATCCTCCTGCATCTATCAACAGAGTGTTGAATGACAGGCATGTGTCACCATGCCTTATTTTTGAAGTATCTTTTTTGTTATTTATTTCTGCTTTAATCCTATCATGGTCAAAAATCATACTGACGAATTGTCTTAAGCCACTCAGAACACACTGAAACCCATTTTATGGCTTGGATCTTAGTAGGTTTTCTCTATGAACTTATTGTGTAATCCATTTCCTAGTGCATGCCAAAGTGACATGACTATACTTATGCAGAAACCTGCCTATGAACTTTTAAATGGTAACTTAGTTCATGTAATGGCTGACTTTAGGTTTTGACTTGATTGGAGTAAGGGATACCTAAAGAACAGGTAAAGTTTTTTCCCCCCTGGACATCTGTCAAGGTGTTTTCCAGGGGGACTAGGTATGAGTAGGTGGACTGAGTCGGGAAGATTTACCCTCAGTGTGAATGGCTACCACCCCGACTAGAACACAATTGACAGAGGGAGAAGTATTCCTGTATTTCCTGGAGCTGGGACATGAGAGCTTCAAGCACTTTGGTCTTTGGACTCCAGGACTTACATCAACACCCTCAGATTCTCCAGCCTTTGCCCATGACTGAGAGTTACACAATCAGTTTCCTGGTTTTGAAGCTATCAGATTTAGACTGAACTGTGATACTGGTGTCCTGGATCTCCAGCCTGCAGATGAACCACTATGGCCCTTTTGACCTCCATAACCATGTGAGTCATTTATCTTCATAAATGCTTGGTCTATATTGGTTCTGTTTCTCTGGAAAAACTACTATAATTTAAAATTCTTAGGTGTGGTAGTTTGTGACTGTTCTCCCAGCACTGTGGAGGCTAAAGCAGGAGGGCTGCCGCAAGTTCAAGCCTGGGAACACAGAACCAGTCCAGAGCACCCTCTGTCCAATCTGAGTCCCCTGGAAGAACAACCAGTGCTTTTAACCATTGAGCCACCTTTCCAGTCCCCTCCATTTACATAAAACCCTTAATATTCTAACATCTTAGCTATAAATTCTATGCAGTCCTAATCAGTCTCATAGTAGACTTGCCAGAAATTTATAAACCAATTCTAAACTTCAGATAGAAATGCAGAGAACCTGTTTCTTTAAAAGAAAATAGAATGAAGGACTTATAGGACTTATACAATCTGATGTTTTGGAAATCAAGGGAGAACATTTGACATTTTAGTAGTAGCATGTAGGTCAATGTAATAGAATTTACAAATAGATATGCAGGCATATACTTCTGACAGAGGTACCGTGATTAAAAATACACATTTCAAAAAGAAAATTCAGGGAGGAATCTTAGTAATCCTGAGTTTATTAAAGATCTCAACCAAACACAAAGGCTATGAATCATAAAAAGCAAACACCAATACACTGAATGATATCAATTTAAACCCTGCTTTAGGTATGCTGGTGTATGCCTGTAATCCTGGAACTTGAGTGTGAAAGATTTACACAATCTGAAGAGAAACTGGAGTATAACTCCAGTACTCGGGAGGAAGAGGCAGGAAGACCCAGAGCTAGTTCAAGGTCATCCACAGCGACACAGTGAATTTGAGGCCAGCCAGGAATACCCAAGGCCTGCCCAACAAAGAAAAGTAGCTAGCTTTGGTATTCAAAAGATTCTATTTAAAAATGAAAACAAACAAACAAACAAACAAACAAGTCACAGCCTAAGAAAAAGTAATCGTAAAACACAGGGTCATCTGTTGGATATATTTCCAAGTTATGGAAAAGTACAAGCCAATCAAAAGAAGAGAGAATATTTGGATACTTCATACAATAACACACACACACACACACACACACACACACACACACACAAAAGCATGCTGAGTGTGGAAGTGCACGCCTTTAAGGCAGACACAAGTGTATCTCTGTGGGCTCGAGGCCAGCCTGGTCTACAGAGTGAGCTCCAAGACAGTCAGGACTACACAGAGAAACCCTGTCTCGAAACAAACAAACAAACAAACACAAAAAGCAAGTAAAATAAGCATATCTGGTTCCCGCAAAAATTTGGTATGTTTATATTCAGCATAGTATCTATAATAGCCTAAACGGGAAAGAACTCAAATGACCACCAGTAGGTGATCAGCTAAGTTAAGGCATATCAGTACAACAAATGGGATGCCTCTCAGTGATAAAAAGCAATTTATGTATGTAATCATAGGGACGAATGTGAAAATAACTGCTGAATAAGAGAACCATGTAATTTCATTTTGTTAAAATTATAAAAGTTAAAAGAAAAACTATAGTGATAGAAAAATCTCTTTCTTTTTTGCCTTTCCAAGACAGGGTTTCTCTGTACATATCCCTGGGTGTCCTGAAACTCACTCTGTAGTCCAGGCTGGCCTTCAACTCACAGAGCGTCCCCAGTGCTGGGATTAGAGCCTTCCCCATGCTCCACCACCACCTGGTTATACTTGTTTTTTTTATTTAAATTGTCTTTAATTTTCGCCTTTCTTAACATGTGTGTGCTTGCATGCAGGTATATGAACCTCTGGAGCTCTCAGGGGTCTCAGAGCTGCCTTGGACACATGCTCTTTCTGCACAGCTTTAGAAACGCCGTGAGGGTCCCAGGTACACTACCATACCTAGCCGGGAAGCACAGCTGATGGCCCTATATGCACTGGGTACTTTTCTCATTGCTTTGACTAAACCCCTGACAAAAGCAACTTAAGGAATGGTTCATTGTTTTTCACAGTTTGATGGCAGACAGCACACCTAGGCAGGAGTAGGAGGTGGGCGGTCAGAAGGCAGAGAGGAATACTCACATTCAGCTCACTTGCTCCTTTTTATTCAGTCTAAGACCCCAGTCCATGGTACGGTGTGACCCAACATTTCATCAAACTGTTTACTTTAAATACAAACCATTTGCTTCATGTCAGTTACACCAGAATAAAATAGTAACTGACCTATGATAGGCAGGGATACAAAGAATTCTTTACTCTCTCTCTCTCTCTCTGGTTTTTTGGATTTGTTTTTTTTTGTTTGTTTGTTTGTTTTGTTTTTAGAGACAGGGTTTCTCTGTGTAGCCCTGACTGTTCTGGAACTCACTCTGTAGACCAGGCTGGCCTCGAACTCAGAAATCCACCTGCCTCTGCCTCCCAGAGTGCTGGGATTACAGGCGTGCACCACCACCGCCCAGCAAGCCTCAATTTTTTTAATTATTATTTTTCTATTCATTCATTCATTCATTCATTCATTCATTCACTTACTTTATACCCTGATCTCAGTCCCCCCTTTTCCAGTTTCTCCCCCACATGGTCCTTCTCCCATCACCCTTCTCCTTCAGCTCTGAGAAGGGGAGGTTTCTCCTGGGTACCAACACATCCTGGCACCTCAAGTCATTGCAGAACTAGGCACATCCTCTCCACCGAGGCCAGACAAGGAGGCCCAGTTCGGGGAACAGGACCCATAGGCAGCTTGTTATTTGACAACAGTTTAAAGATATATCTTTTGGAAAATAAGGATTTCATGCAGACCTTCTAATTCCATATTTACTTTTAAATCAGAAAAACGTTGCTTCCTGTTCTCAGTGCATGTAAGAAAAATGGCAGTTCAAGGTGTTCATACCTTCATTCGAGCTGCAGTGCCTTCCATCCCACGGCTCTGAGTCTCTTTCCGTTTTTCTGCAACCTCCTTTTGTTTTTGGAGAGCATCCTTAAGACGTTTGTTGGCAGCTGCCGCCTAAATACAAAAGGTTATGCTGAAGAACATTTTAATTTGTAGCAACTCAGCAAACAAATTCTAGGTTTGAATTCCTAAAGGAATCAGGTTTTAAGTTACCATGGACATGATAATGGATATATAGCTACTGCTTCAGAATGCACAAGAGGATAGGTATATTTAAAGGAAATTGCACAAGCTAAACCTGTCTGAGAATGTCATGTATTACCAGAAGTCTGTTTTGTTGTTAGAACAAAGCCACATTAGAAAGAAAAATTCACATTTGAATGATAGAGTTTTCTACCCAGGTTTTATTTGTTCACAGGTCATACTAGATAAAAACGAGATCAAGATTTTGAACTTACTCAGCTTGCTGGTGCATGCTCATAATCCCAGCCCTTAGGAGGCAGAGTCAGAAGGACTAGGTGTTTAAGGCCAGCCTTAGCTACACAATGAGTTCAACGACAGTCTGGACTACATAAATTCTGGTTTCAGAAACAAAAACAAAAAACAAAAACAAAAGCCAGAAACCAAGAACAAACCACTAACAAAACCAACCAAGGAAAAGGATTCATGGATTTTGCTAGCCAATATTAATGGCTCCTGTTTCCTAAGACACTTTGTAAGCATGTTTAAGTATGACAATGTTTGTAGCCCAGCAGACTGGCTTTTCTTACCTACCTCCTCAGTTTTACGCCTGAGCACATTAGACTGTTTCTGGAAGTTTCTTTCAAGTTTGAGCAGCTCGTATTGTCTTTTACGATCCTGATAACAACAACAACAAAAAAAAATCAGATCTTAACTGTTATTCAGGTAACTAAAATAAATCCTTAAACCAAGAAGCCTTCCTAGATGTACTCATATTTAAGGCTTAGTAAAATTCTATGAGTTGCCTTTATCTTCTTTTATCAGAATTAGGAACTGCGAGTTCTAGAAACTATGTTTACATATACATAAAGATCCTGTCTTCCTCAGCTTATTGCTCTGTGGCAAAATTCTTCATTTTTCAGATTTAAGTCAATTATAAATATTACTATAGAATGTGAGCTTTGAAAGGAACCAAAGATCATTCAATGAACAGCTTTGTGCACATAGGTTGTTATTGACAGAAGTAGAACAGGTCTACTGATGAATAGATCAGTACTCTTATCCTCGACTGTATGAGTCAATTGGTCATAAAACCCAGTGGTTGGGAAAAAGGAGAACACAGCCAGACACCTAAAATTAGGACAGCTCCAGTGAAAGGAGCTTCTCATTTTTGAACAAGTCTAGCATACCCTGTATATATTCTCTCTGCTCAGAGATGAAAAATCAAACCTTGAAACACTAGGCGATATCACCCACTTCAAACAAACACACACTGATTTCTTGGCCCCTTCCCTATGTTCCTAATCCATTAAGCTTTCTGGTTCTCCTTGTTGCTTACCCAATCTGGATGACATGCTCAGCCATTTTAGTCATATTCTTGCTAGGGTATATACAAGAACTCTTAGGAGATGGCCAACACAGTTGAACTCAAGGGTACTGTTGGGAGACTTTTTGTCTCATATGATTTTCTTACTCTTTTTCCCCTTATTTATAATAGTTTCAAATTTTATGTTTTTAAGACTTTGTGTATATGTGTGTTTCTGTGTACATATTTCTTGTACTTAAATTATTCTGGTTTGTTTTGTTTGCCTGTTTGTTTCCTAAAAAGAGAGAAAGAAAAAAGGCATGGAGTTGGTGATTATTGTGAAACATTTTTTTCAATAAAAAAAAAGAGTTCAACATTCTGATTCTTGGTAGCAAGCAAAGGTGGGCATGAGGTTTTAAATTCACTTTTTGAAATTATTTGATCCTGGAAATTATAACATGTAACTGTTTAAAAATGGAATAAAGTTTTGAAATGATCCTGTGTCCACAACAAATTAAAAGAATTGATTTTAAAAAGAGCTATTAATTTCACCAGTGGGGATTGTAGCTTAGTGGCAGAATGCTTGCCACCAAGCATGAAGTCTTAGGTTTAATTCTGAGAAGCAGGGAAAAGAAGACAGATATTGATTTTGTACAACGGATGTGATATTTATATAATAGGTACAGCACTAGGTTTTGGGATGTAGATGTGAAGATGACCTGGCTAGTATTCCCACAGACAGAAACTGCAAGAAGATATAAAAAACATGTAATTATAACAGAGTACAATATAATTGTAGAATTGTGGTTAATCTTATTTAATGGGATGTGTGTTAGTATGAGGCCAAGGGAATTAAACATCTAGGAGACTAAACTAGTTGAGAGACACAAGCAAACCAACACTCTCACCACCATGCATCTGCTTGAAGAGATGTTAGTGCTTCTAGTTGTCCTTACATTTTACTTGGAATTACTTCCCACTGCTGGCCTGAAAACTCTTGCCTATCTAACCCAGTGTCCTTCTTATTTTTATTGTCCTTCCTTTTGACAACCTTCAGTATCATTAGCACTCTCAATACCCCTTACTGAGCATCCTCATCCCTTTTCAGTCTTAAAAAGTTCATTGCTTTTTCATTCTGTGTGAAAGAAAGGGATTCTCTTTTTATTTATTTTTGACAAAAATGAAGATTCTTAGCAATTCAGTATATCCACTATTGTAAAGTATTAACTTGGTACTTTACAGGCAAGCCCTCTCCTTTTGTTTAGTGCTGTTATTGAGATAATTAATGCATGATACCACTTAATCACCTAATGTATGATTCATGGATTTTTGCATATTCATCAAGTTGATGTAAAAACCAATACCACAATCCAAGTGTTGCCACATTTTCATTACCATAAAAAGAAATCTCATGATTTTTACCTATGATACCACAACCCTGTCACTGTACCTATTATTTTCTGCATATAAATATGCCAATTCTGGGCATTCAGTATATATTATTTGTTAATGGCTTCTTTCACTTAGCACAATGTTTTCAAGGTTCATCCATGTGGCAGTATATGCCAGTACTAAATTTCTTTTCATGGTCATATTATACTCTATGCATATTTTCATTTACCCATTTACTCACTGATATTACTCAAGTTTGCCCCCACATTTTTGGCTAATATCACTTATGCCCTATGATCATAACACATAACAGTTTTACACGGGCATGCCTTTAGACCTTCTCAGCAGACAGAACTACTGAGAACACTGGATCATACAGTACCTCTACATCGTTTATCCTAACTGCCAACCATTTGTCACAGCAGCTATACCATTTTGTCATCCTACAAGCAAATGCATGATGTTTCTAATTCTGGATTCTTGCCAAACCTTATCTTTACTTTTCACAATAATTATCTTCGTGGGCGTGAAATGGTATGTCACTGTGGTTTCCATTTGCATTTCCCTGGTAGCAAATGACACTGAGTACCTTTTGTGAACTCTACTGCTTTGTTCATCTTATAACTAGATTATGCGTATTGAGAGGTAAGATTTTTTTTTTATATACTATGGTTACAAGATCCTTGTCATTTTTATGCCTTATGAATACTTTCTACCATTTTGTATACTAACTATGTTCAAGCTGGTGTTGTTTACAGTACAAAAGCTTTTTATGTTTGTCTAATATGTCTTTGACTATGCTTTAGGTATCCTATTAAAAATAAAAATCCTTTTACCTAATCAAAACACACGACTAACATTTATGCTTTCTTCTAAAAGATTTTTAGTTTTAGCTCTTATAAATATTTACATTTTATTTTTTATTTTGTATATGTGTGTGCATGCATAATATGGAGGTCATAGGGGAACTTGTGGGAGTGAGTTCTCTCCTATACTGTGGTTCCCAGTGAACAAACTCAGGCTTGGTGGCAAGTATCTCTCACTGTTGAGAGATATCTCACTGGCTTACAAAGAGATTTTTATATGATTTAATTTTATATATCAGGCACATCCCAACTTTAGTACATGATTATCTGGTTGACTTGGCATTGTATGATAGGAAGTATGATTGTGTATATTACGTATATGCAAATGAATGTGTGAGGATGTGTGAGCATACATATGTGTGCACATGCAGGTGGAGGTGAGCCTTAAGTAGTATTTCTTAGGAGCAATCTATCTTGCTTTAGAGGCACTGTCTCTCACTGGGACCTATGGCTTATAGAACAGCTCAGGCTGGTTGGCATTGATCACCTCCCCACCGAAAAGACTTCATTGACATGTCTTCATTGAATTGCCATGGCACTATTACTGAAAATCAATTAGGTCACCAGGTCTGGTGTCACATTTCTATTATTCCACAACCACCCAGGGATTGGGATAAGGTAAGTTACAGGCAGGCAAGTCTGTACAACTCAGTGAGATCTGAGTTGGAAAAAAAATAAGAAGAAAATAAAAAGAAAACATGGAATAGGAAGGGAGGGTCTGGGAGGAATTAGGTAAAGAAATGTAGGTTAAGAGTAAATAAGATCTAAATATACTGTAGTCATGTATGAAATTTCTAAAGAATAAATCTTAAAAATTAGGAAACTAAATTAAAAAAAAGTAAAATCAGGGGTGAGGATCTAGTTCAGTAGAACTTAACATGGGCAAGACTCCAGGTTCAATCTCTGGTGCTGACCCTCCAATAACACAACTGATTATAAAGTATATGGTTTTTAGATTTTCAATCCTAATCCACTGATATGTGTCTATGTTTATGCAGTAGCAGTCATATTTGCTGCAGCCTTTTCTTCCTGATTGCTCTTATATTTCCATCTGAATCTTAGGAGTTCAGCTTGTGAATTTTTGTGAAGAAGTCAGATAGGTTTTGTTTTCCTGAGCACCTCTGACCGACCCTGGGGCCTCACACAAGCTAGGCATGCATTTTATCACTGAAATTTTGACTACAATTGTGTTGAATCTGCCAATATATCTCAGGGATAGTCTACATTTAGAATATCAGATCTTTCTGCCCATGAATATTATATATCTTTTATTTGGTTTAATTCAATATTTTATAGTCTGCAGAGTGAAAATTGGAAAGTTCTTTTGCTAATTATTCCTAGGTATTCATATTGATGCTGTTCCAAGTTGGATGATTTTCTTATTTTTATGTACATAGAAATACAACTTTTCTGTGTTAAATGTTTGTTTATTTATTGTGCATATATGTTCACTTCTATGAATTTGGGTGTGCTGTGTACATGTGGGAGCCTGAGAAGGCCAGAAGGCGGCATTGGGTTTCTTGGAACTAGAGTTATAGGCAGTTGAAAACTGTCATGTAAGTGCTGGAACTTGAACCTGGGTCCTCTTCAAGAGCAGTAAGCACGTGCTCAGGCACTGAGTCATCTCTCCATCCCCACAGCTTAGTTTCTTACATTGACTATGTATCCTGCAACTTTGCTGAACTGATACCTTAGCAGAAATATTTTAGTATATGCTCTAGAATTTTCTGTATATCTGAACATATTGTCTGTAAACAACTTTCCATGCTAGAGCCAATGGAAGAATATTTAATAGAAGGATGAGAGCAGACATACTTGGTCCTGATCAAAGGGATGCTTTTGTTTTTTATCATTAAGTTACTCTAATGTTTGCAGTCGGTTTTTCATTTACAATTTCATCAGATTCAGGAAATCATCTTTGAAGTTTGTTTTTTATCATCAAACAATGTTGGGTTTGGTGGAATACCTTTTTGTATGATGTGTGTGAAGATTTTGTGTATGTACGTGTTGACAATTAAAGTAGATGTGTGGTGCTCACTTCGGCAGCACATATACTAAAATTGGAATGATACAGAGAAGAGTAAAGTAGATGTGTGTGTGTGTTAAGACGAGGATTCAGGGTTTCATGTACATTGGATTTTATGGTGACTCTGTTTAACAGATGGTCTCTTTTTAAAAGGGAATAGTTAGACCAGCAGGATGGCTCAGAGGTTGGTGGTACCTGCGGACAAGCTCAAATACCTGGGTTTGATTCCTGGGACTCATGTGCTGAGATAATATATTATTGTGACTTGTCCTCTGATCTTTATATACACGAGATACATAAATGTGAACAAAGTAGTGGCTAGACCATTTTATATTCCACTAGTTATGTTTGAGGGTCTTGATTTTAACATATTACCACCAACTTTGCTATTTTCTTTTTTAATTCCAGTGGATATGGGGTGATATTGCCCTGTAGTTTCTACATGTATTACATGTGTTCACTAAATAGCTAAATTGTCTTCATAAGTGTTATATATACCAGTCTTTCTTCTCATATTTTGCCCAAGTACAATACATATAAATAGTTTTGCTTGGTTTTGAACTGCTCATTGTTAAGCCTCAACTAAAAAAAAAAACCAAAAACAAAAAACACACAACCAAGCCCCTTAAAACCCCACACAACAACAAAACCCCACACATAGACACTTAGAAAATGCCATGCTAAAAATCCTGCTGGCTCAGCAAGATAGCTCAGTAGGAAAAGGTGCTTGTCACCAAACCTGATGACCTGAGTTTAACCCCTAAAATCCACCTAATAGAAGGAGAAACCTGACTGCTCAGGCTATTGGTGCCTTCCTCCCTCTGCCCAATAAAATAAATATTAATTTTTAAAAGATTTTGCTAAAGCCAAGTTTTTTTTTTTTTTCTGAGCTCCATATCACTACAAGTGATCATCAGGCGGATGTATTCCCTGGTGACACCAGTCTCTTTAGAGCTTTTCCCTGACACATCTCTCATGTATTTAGGGTTAGAAGCATCAGTACCTGGATGAATTGCTGTTAGCATACTATCCCTGCACGGAAATGGCCCCATAGCCCCACTGAGCAGGACCGCTGTGCTGCACCGTGCATCTTCTGCCTTCTGTTTTATTTCTCGCACTTTCTGGTCCTGGTTTTCCTTTACTGCTTTTTTTTTTTCTGAAGTGAATCATTTTTCTTGTGTGCTGTTCTCTTTAACACCATTTTATCTTATTTATTCTTATGTAGAGGTATATACCATGGCACATGTGGAGGCCAGAGGACAACCTGTAGAGATAGTTCTATACTTCCATCTTTCTGTGGCTCTGGAGAATCACTCAAGTTGTCAGGCTTGGCAGCAAATACCTTTCCTTGCAAAGCTACCACACTGGCCTCTTTTTGTATTGTTCTTATTTTGTCTTTTTTTTTTTTTAACAGAGCTGAGGACCGAACCCAGGGCCTTGCACTTGCTAGGCAAGCGCTCTACCACTGAGCTAAATCCCCAACCCCTTTGTATTGTTCTTAAATTGTTTATTCCATATATTGAAGAAATCTATGCTTACACTGTGCCTTCTTTATACAGACTGGACATTGTTCAAGGATACAGCTCATTCATTATTCAGAAAAAAAATTCCATAATAGTATCTAGTCAACAGTACCTTGTACATGGTAGACACTCACTAGAAAGCTGTTCAGTTCCTGACGGTCACACTTCTGGAGATACCAGATATCTGCAAAGAATCTTTAGTATTCCTAGCTCAGAAAAGGCTCATTCCCTGAACCTTCAAGGTGCTTTAATTAACTTACCCGTTCTTTTAACTGGATTACTTCTTTGTCTTTTTGTTGCTTCCATTGCCTAAACTTCTCAGCATCCTCTTTCATTTGACGCATTAACTGGACTCGCTGATTTTTCATTGCCTGTAATACCAAATCAAAACTGAGCCAAACCAAGCCAAACCAGACCAGTGCATTCATCATGTCTACTTCATTCTGGGCTGATGCATAGATGGATATATTAACCATAAAAAGAGAGAAGTCAGAGCTAAGCCAAGGTCACCAACAATGCTGATTAGGCTTGTTATTTGCTAAACTTACACGGGGTTTCCAAGTATAGACTATACAGATGGAGATTCAAAAAGAAAGAAATATTACAAAAAGCTGAATTCTGCCCCACATTTACTTGAGTTAGGCTGAATCTCAAGGAAGTATTTTGTTTCTTTTTAAAGATTTGTTTTTATTTTGAGAGTCTCTCTCTCTCTCTCTCTCTCTCTCTCTCTCTCTCTCTCTCTCTCTCTCTCTGTGTGTGTGTGTGTGTGTGTGTGTATGTGATATGTTAGTGAGATGTTCTATTCTATCCCCTGGAGCTGGAGTGACCGGCTGTGAGCCACTTGATGTGGGTGTTGGGAATGGAATTTGGATTCCCTGAGTCATCTCTCCAGACTCTTAAAAAAGTAAGAATTTTTTGAGATACTGTTTCACAATGCAACTCTCACTGGCCTTTGATTCCCCAACAGGGCTGCCTTGTTGCCTCTCTCAGGGAGAGAGGATGTACTTAATCTGGCTGAGACTTGTATGTGCCAGGGTAGGAGGGTTTGGGGACACACTCTCAGGAGAAGGGGAGGGAATATGAGGATAGGAACTCTATGAGGGGGATACAGGGAGGAGGGATGGACTCTGTGGAGGGGGACAGCGCTTAGGATGCAAATAAATAAATAAATAGAAATTACTATGTAGATCAGGTTGAGCTTGAATTCACAAAAATCCACATGCCTCTGTATCCTGAGTACTGGGATTAAAGGTGGCTCCAAGGAAATATTTTCTAAGATGATGGACAAATTCAACTATCAGCCATTAATATTCTAATGATTTCTGTGCCAATAAGCTGTATTCATTTCACTGATGTTCCAGGCTGGATACTCAATAACTTAAAATGTCCTCTAAAGGCCTGAAATCTTGCTACTACTTTACAGTTGTGCCATGTGATCATGGAAGATGATCAGAACATGTCTGCAAAATATTGACATATTTTAATATTTTGGTCTACCATAAAAATTTTTATATGCAAGAAAAAGAAATGGAAGGTTAAAGCATAGTTTTAGAATTTAGATTCTACACAGTGACTAGCACAGTGTCCTCGGATCCCACACTTGAGGCTAACTTTACACCTGAAGTGACTGCCCTGCTTCCAGCTTCTTGGCTGAAATCACTTCGGCATGCTTCTAAATGGTACCCCTAGGCTTGCAGATCCAAGGTGGTCTGCAAAACCCGAAAACTAAAAACAAGTATAAGGTTTTTGTACCCGAATCTCCTGGTTCAGCTTGGAGACCGTATGCTCAGAGGATTCCTTCAGCTTCAGAAGTTTGGACTGTTCCTGTAGTTTCTTTTTCAAATCAGTTATTTGACCCTCCAGTTCCTGAAGGCGTTTACGACGGCGCTCACTCAACCTAAACAAGGGATGGTTACATTGATTTTTAATTATTAGCTTGAGCATTAATGATATTTACAAGCCAGGGCACAGAAATTGTCTAGGAGGTCTAGACATTATTTTCCAAATGTTAGCTTTCATTTAACTTTTTATAAATCCTCCCTTGATCACAGCCCCTGTCTGTGAACTCTAAATTCTGCGTACTCTTAACCTTAATTCTTAATGACTCTTAACCTTAATTCTTTTTTTTGTTTTTTTTTTATTACTCGATATATTTTTTATTTACATTTTAAATGATTTCCCCTTTCCTGGCTCCCCACTCCCCGAAAGTCCCATAACCTTAATTCTTATGACTACTAAAAGTGACTTGGGCATTAGTTGTTTGCTACATTATAGCATTCTTTTATTGTCATCCTGAGATTCTATTTTACTGGGGCTGGAGAGATGGCATCGAAGAGGCCATGCTGCTCTTGCAGATGACCTGAATTCAATTTCCAGCATCCACAGTGGGTAGTTAGCTACCACTTGTAACTCCATTGTCAGGGGATCCTGTACCCTTTTCTGGACTCCATGAGCACCTGCACTCATGTGCACATACTGCTCCCCACCATAATTAAACACATAATTTTTAAAAACCTAAAGTCTCAATTATTTAATTTTTCTTGTATCTATGTTTCTTTTCCATACCTACTACGTTAAAATTGCTCAAGGGGGCTGGAGAGATGGCTCAGCGGTTAAGAGCACTGACTGCTCTTCTACAGGTTCTGAGTTCAAATCCCAGCAACCACGTGGTGGCTCACAACCATCTGTAATGAGATCCGATGCCCTATTTTGGGGTGTCTGAAGACAACGACAGCAAGTGAGCGAGAAGAAAGTGTCTGAAGACAGCTACAGTGTACTTACATATAATAAATAAATAAATCTTTAAAAAATAAAATAAAATTATTTCGGGGTAATGAATGGGTGTTCTATTTCTCTAGTCTCTCAAAATCATGTTACATGTGGCAGGGGACTAGTTAGCTTTTATTGACTTTATTCTTACTTGGCTTGGTTGACATCCTTCTTTGCTGTTTGAAGTTCAAGAATCAATTCTTCTTTTTCCTTCTGTAGACTGAGGACTTCTGATTCTAGATTTTTAATATTATCCTAGAAACATTACAGGTCAGAGAACAAGAAAAGATTATATAGAACAGAAAGATGAGTGCTTCAACATTTTATCTCTAGGAACCATAAATAAGATGTTATTGTTATTGTTATTATTATTATTATTTTGACACATGGTCTCATTATATAATTCTGGCTGGTGTGGAACTTGCAAACTGACATCAAACTCATAAAGATAGGCCTGCTTTTGTCTCCTGAGTGTTTGGATTAAAGGTGTGTATCACCTTGAACTAGTTTTATTAATTTATTTTTCCTTCCTCCCTTCTTCACCCCTCCCTCTTTCCCTTCCTTTGTTCTCCCCCCCCTATTTTTAAACAACAGGGTCTTATTATACAGGCTAGGCTGGACTCTTTGCTATGCTCATGCCTTAGCTTCCCAAGGGCTAAGGTTATAAGTATTCCACATTTGGCTTTATGAATTAAAATTTATTACATCAATTGTATACTAAAAAGATTTCCTTTTGTCTTGATGGAGAATAAAGTCGTGTAGTGTATATATATGTATATATATATATATGTATATATATATATATACACACACACATATATATATATATGTGTGTGTGTGTGTGTGTGTGTGTGTATGTGTGTGTGTATGTATGTATGTATATGTATGTGTATTTGGACTTGAAGTTCAACGGCCTGGATAAGAATGTTACCTATAATACAAAGCATATCAGAGAAAACACCTTTTACCCCTAGTTTCTATGCTGAAAAGGATTAATATAGTAATTCTGAGACCACTATCAATAAAGAGGGCTCCTTGCAAGACTGGCTCTTTGCTTGTGCCTGCAAACTCTGATTTTGGTAGAGCCATTCCTTGTCTGGTAACAGTGGCTCACTTATGATTAAACCATGTAAATATTGAAATGTAGCCCAGAATGCCTATATGACTGACCCCTGGATTCCTAGGATCCATCCTGGTAACGAATATTTCACATATAATTACATAAATGAAGAATAAAAAACATTCTGTGTGACTGTACTGGGAGAGGATTTTTGGAAGCTTGGGTTTGGGTATGCGTTTTTTTCTCTTTCCTGATTTGACTTTGTTCCCC
This sequence comes from Apodemus sylvaticus, assembly GCF_947179515.1. Lineage (NCBI taxonomy): Eukaryota > Metazoa > Chordata > Mammalia > Rodentia > Muridae > Apodemus > Apodemus sylvaticus. Next base: position 61,467,136 of record NC_067495.1, on the reverse strand, counting down.
TTCTATAATAAATCTTAACTGTGGGTCTTAATATTTGCTGAGTCTTTTGAGTCTTTCTAGTAAATTATTAGATGTAGAGATCATCTTGGGTTCTCCTGAGTTTCTCTACCTGTATAAATGTGAGCCAGGTATACTGGTGCATGTTTCAAGTCCTAGCTACTCAGAAGGCTGAGGCAGAAGAATCATGTGAGCCCAGAAGTCGGAGACGAGACTGGACAATATAGCAAAAGCCATCTCAAAAACAAGTAAAAAAAAAAACCCAATATTTTCTACACTAATATTACTTTATATGGTTGCTATGAAGATAAAATAGGATTAAATGGTAAGGACATTTTATAATCTTAAAGAGCTACATGAATTTGGTTTGTTTTGTTTTGAGGCAAGTTCTCTTCTGGCCTTGAATTAATTCCCTATGTAGCTGAGGTTGATCTTGAACTTTTGAACTTCTGCCTCAAAGTGCCAGGATTTCAAGTTACCAAACCCAGTTGTTTTATCTGGTGCTAGGGAATCAATCCTAGGGTTTCATTCATGCTAAGGAAACATGCTACCAACTGGGCTGTATCTTCAGCTGTCCGTATTCTAACATTAGAAGCTGAAATTTAGATGTTTTCTAGGCTGCAAGAAAAAATCCCTTTGGTCAGATTCTATCTTGTCCTCAAACCAAACCAAAAGAAAATTGACTAAATGAGTGGTTGAGAACACAAGTTACATGAAGGCTCAAGATCAGTACAAGACAGGCAGAAAGTTGCAAAGGCAGGATGGGGCTGTATTGAGAAGATTTCTAAACTTTGCTAGATCTGTTTTCTAAGCAGTAGGTCAAGTATAACCAACAGAAGTCAATATCATTGCTTTGCAATTAACCTGCATATTTAAACTGATTGGCAATAAAAGAAAATAAAAAGTACATGCACATGAATTTATATTTAATTATGACTCACGTCCTATAACAAATAATCCAGGTAACCCATAAAAAAGATAAGACACATTGACTTTCTCAGTCCTGCCAACATCTAGCCTCCTCTTTTCAGAAGGAACCATAGCTTTTTATCTTCCAGACATTTCCCTATTTACATATATATGTATGAATGTGTGTGTATATATATGTATATATATATATATATACACACATATATATACACATTACTTATTTAACTTTATATATATATATATATATATATATATATGCATAGTAGGAAAATACTGCTTATAAATGAAAAACTTGAACTGGACTTGAGATGGTTCCATAGGTAATAGCACTTGCTATGAAAGCCATGTGAAAATAGAGAGAACCAGCCTATGAAGTGGTCTTCTGACCTCTGCTAGCATGTAGCGAATCACACATATGCAAGTGTTTTTTTTTTTAAAAAACTGAAATATGTCAATATTTCTTAGAAAGAGAGGTGGCCATTTCCATGTGATTCAAAGGTATTACTTTTTATTAAAAGTCTATTTTCTTGGTTCTTAGGGGAAAAAGACTAGCTATTATTACTGTATCAACAGGTACTCCTCATTATTTATACTTTCTTATAGAGTAGGAAATACTCTGGAGGAACTTGTTTCCTGTTTCTGGGTAGTATAAGAAGAGAGACCAGGGGCTAGAGAGATTGCTCAGTGGTTAAGAGCACTGACTGCTCTTCCAGAGGTCCTGAGTTCAAATCCCAGCAACCACATGGTGGCTCACAACCATCTGTAATGGGATCCAATGTCCTCTTCTGGTGTGTCTGAAGACAGAGTGTACTCATACAAATAAAAGAAATACATCTTTTTTAAAAAAGAAGAGAGACTAGACAAGGCAGACAAAGCAGTGGGAGAGGATGTATCTAGTCTCACAGAGACTTGAAGTGTCAGGGTAGGAAGATACCCAGGGGGGGCCCTCCACTCAGAGAAGTGGAGGGGGGACTTGTAAAAATAAATAAATAAACAACCAAACCAAACCAAACCAAACCAAACCAAACCAAACCAAACCAAACCAAACCAAACCAAACAAAAAAGGGATGAGATTTAGTAGTAATCTTTTATTGATCCTGGAAGTCAAAACACATTCAATCTGAAAAGGCTTCACTCTTTGCCTTGAAAACAGAGACAACCGACCTACATATTTACCTTTCCTCCTGTAATCCCACTAGAATGACACAAAAAGTTGTGTAAATTAACAAGCATGAAGAGTAGGCAGTCAGCATTCAACACATATCAACAGACTCTGGGAAGAGAAAAACAGTAACTGCCTTCCAGAGTGGAGAGTTAAAATATGATTCTGACAGGGTGAACGCCAATGAGCAACAAGCTAGTTTGCATCATGGAAAGACCGAAAGAATAAATAAAAACTTCCTTTCTGTAGTGATGAAACTTTCAGGCTGGATGGCCAACCCAGATCCAGCTAATGAAGTCACAAGGTGTCATGCTGCTGTCATGTATGAAATAACACTGTGTGAACAGAAGACTGCAACTTCCCACCACCCTGCCCACACAGCTCCAGCCACAGAAGAGAGGAGATCTGTAGGGTAACTATGGAACCCAGGAGAAGTATACATATGGAAAACTTCCTATTGGCTTTTAGTTCCTCTTACATTTGTACAGATAGCCAAACACGTAAAAGAGAGGATGAAACATACAAAAGAAAGGAAATGAGGACAAAAGAGGCAAAGCAGGAAGAATAAAGCTTTGAGAGTTTTTTATCTTTTATTATCTTTTATTATCCTTTTTATTATTTAAAACAATTTTACCTTAACAATTCTATGTTGGTTTTTTTTTTGTTTTTTTTTATTCGATATATTTTTTATTTACATTTCAAATGATTTCCCCTTTTCTAGACCCCCACTCCCCGAAAGTCCCATAAGCCCCCTTCTCTTCCCCCGTCCTCCTACCCACCCCTTCCCACTTCCCCGTTCTGGTTTTGCTGAATACTGCTTCACTGAGTCTTTCCAGAACAAGGGGCCACTCCTCCGTTCTTCTTGTACCTCATTTGATGTGTGGATTATGTTTTGGGTATTCCAGTTTTCTAGGTTAATATCCACTTATTAGTGAGTGCATACCATGATTGATCTTTTGAGATTGGGTTACTTCACTTAGTAAGATATTCTCTAGCTCCATCCATTTGCCTAAGAATTTCATGAATTCATTGTTTCTAATGGCTGAATAGTACTCCATTGTGTAGATATACCACATTTTTTGCATCCACTCTTCTGCTGAAGGATACCTGGGTTCTTTCCAGCATTCCTGGTCTTAGCTATAGACACTGCATCCATAAAAAGGCTTCTATAGCCAAAGAGATCTTAGAAATTAGTAAGCTAATAAAAGCAGTCACCGGAAGTAGAAGGAAATTTAGAGAGTACAATACAAGGAAAAGGGTTTAGGAAACAGGAGGGCAGCAGCAAAAGCAGACTGAGATCCAGACATCCAGTATCTGATTAAGAGCACTGAAGAAAGAAACTGGAGTGAAGTGACAGTATCTAAGAAAATATAACAAGCCTAGCATTGTGAGAGGAAATGCTACCTGGGGACAGGAAAAAAAAATGCCAAGTTGCCAGAGGGGAAAAAACTCAAGATCACCATGTACTTCTTAAGAGCAACACTGGGAACAGACGACACTTATCTTTTCATTACCAAGAGTGCTGTGCATGTCTGCTTTCCATCAGTTAATGATGGTACACATGACCAACTGTTGACCCAGAAAACAGAAAACACTTTACCTGGTACTGGAAGTGAATGGACTGCAGTTGGTTGTCATTCTGAGTCATCTTCTTAGCTAGGGCTTCTTTCAATGCAAGTTCTTTATTCAACTCAATCAGCTCCTTGGACATCTGAGCTTGACGTAGAGCATGCTGAGTGCTGAAAACATCAGAAGACCTGCTGCTATCTGGACTGCTTTGCACCTGCTGAAAAAGATAAGGATACTGTGATAGCTACTCTTGGTTATCAATTTGAGTACATCTGGAATTAACTAAAACCTAAAAAGCACTGGGCACACCTGTGAAGGTTTCTTTTCATTTTATTTTGTTTAACTGGATCATTTGAAGTGGGAAGACCCACCTCTACAATGGGTCCCGCCCTCTGCTGGAAGCCTATATAAAGGACTTGGAAGAAGGAAGCTTGCTGTCTTTGCCTGCTTGCTCTTGTCCTCACTAGCAAGCCCATTCCTTCACTGCCATTAGAGCCTACTTCCTCAGGATTCTGGCAGATACTGAAGATCAGCTGAGCCATCCAGCCTTGCGGACTAAACAACTGGTAGGTTCCTGGACAGTAACGTACATAGGCAGCTGTTATTGGATTAGCTGGACCACAGCCTATACTTCATTCTAATAAATCTCCCCACTCCATATACAAATTTGTAAGAGAAGCAAGAAGTTGGAGTTCCTTGGCTACTCCTGCACTCCCCACAGTCATTTTCCATCAGCAATACCGTGTTCTTTTACGGCCGTGGCTTCTTGTGGGATGCTGGTTGAAACAGGTGGAAGTAATTATGGAGCTTAGCCCCTTGCTCTTAGAACACTGTCTAACAAGCACGAGTTCTCTTGCTTGTCTCTATACAAATCTGACAAACAATCTTTGCTCTCCCTTCATCCCAAGAGGCCCCTAAAAAGAGAGGACGCTGGAAATATCACTTTGGAAATGGCAAAGAGTCATTTATTCTGATACAGCTGACTTTTATTACCTAATGTATCTCCTATCTTGCTTCATTCAGAATAAGAAAATTACTAATATGCACTTGTTTCAGGGGGAAAAGGCGGCCTCCAGCAAACCGCTGACTAACCTTTCATTTTTTACCTTACTGTGTAACCTTCAAAGTTAGCAGCAGATGCACCTTAGTTATCCTTGTGATCTTTGAACACTCAAAACACTTTCCTCCTTTTCTTTTAGCTCACGGTCACCCCACCCACAGCAAAGCACATCCAGAAAACATTCTCCTGCAATGCTTTTCTGACTTTGTCATAATTACTTAATTTGTTCCTTTCCTTGTTTTAACTTATTGGGTAATTGATGCAGAACTACCACTAATAAAAATAGACTGAAAAGTGAAACACAATGCCCCTGAGAAGTCTCGCTGCTCATTACCAGTTAGATAATTAAAACAGACCTCATCCTTGTTTGAAGTATTATGAAACTGAGATTTATTCTAAAGATTTCAGGATTTCTAGAGGATTCTATGAATTATGGTAATAATCACAGATCCTCTCCAGAGTTGAATGATTGATCAATTAATCACAGGAAGCTATAGAGCAGCAGGGACAGCTCCAGATTCCACACAAAGGGGTCAACTACTTACAGTGTCTGCTTCCCCTCCAGTATCAATGGTTGCAGTCATGCACGCAACAGCTTCATCCTGTAGCAAAACAAAGTTTTGATTTAGGGAAATAAATACCAAAGTGAAATTTACAAAGTATCTTTTTATACTGGTTATTTGATTTTAAAAGTTGATATTTTAGAAGTATACACAGAAGTCATTGATGGTCCTGGACTGGTTTTGTAGTCACAGATACCCTAACAGTTTATGTGTTTCCATTTCCCACCTCTCACAGGTCCTTTTCTCTAAAGCGTGATTATGTAGTCTCTGAGGAAAAAAGTAAGGTCTTATGGTAAGAAGTCACAGATCACTGAACCAGAGTGAAACATTTAACCATTTTAACAGGTCAAAATTGAATCCGTTTTATAGATGGCTGTACTTTAGCTTTATGCTTCTATCACGGAATCTGCTCACTGATTACAAGCCCAGCCACTTCCAGTAGACATACCATTAAAAAAAACAAAAAACAAAAAACAAACAAACGTAAAAGAATAGCAGTGCATCAGGAAAGTGGGCAGAATGAAGCGCTAGTATTGACTATTTTACAGCCAGTCAAGATGGGAAGCTCTCCACAAGGAAATCAATGTCCTAATGAGTATGCCAGGGACAAACATGTACTCGTCAAGTCTACACAAATGTCCTATGCCCTCTGTTCCTCACATATGGAGGCGCTGTAGGTAATTAGGAGGACAGAAAGAATAAGCACCTCACAGTTAAGTCTTCTCCTAGAGAATGGCTAATCCTTTTGGGCACTGGAACAAACACCTAGAAAGGTAACCGAAAACTACTTATTAAGAGAAATCTGTTTCCAGATGACCCTCTGAGCAGGCTGTTCTCATCGCTGAAGTTTGCACGTTACTTGGCACTGTTACATATATATCATTGCTTCTGTACCAGTGATTCTGAAACCTTAGAAACAAAGTTTTGTTCTTGAGAAGTCATGTGGTAAAAGAGTTCAGAGGTGAAGGAATGGTTGGCTTAATAGCAATGAAAGAATTTAGAGTTAAAACATGCAGTATCTATCTGTGTCAGTCCTGTGAAACAACACATAGTTGTTATACTCTTGCTATCTTAAAGATCAGGAGCGCCTTTTAACGAGCGAGCGCTATTTGTAAAGCATTTCCCTTGTTCTGCTCAGAAGTCTCTTGTCAGTGAGGATCAAAGAGAACTCAAAAGAAGCGCAGTGTTTCCACATTCTCATCCTTATGTACAGTACTGGCAAGTCTCCACATGTACAGCACACTAAGTCCTTTAAAACTGGAGCGCCAATCTAGGATTGCTTAATGATTGCCCTTTCTTCTCTCCCATGTTCAAATTTCAGTATACTTATTTACATAACTATCATAGATTATAAGGGATTATAACACTTGTCTTCTTTTATTTACCCCCCCCCCTTGAAACAGCCACTTGCAATGTAGCTCAGGCAGGCCTGGGACTCATATAGCTACTCTTAAACTCATTGTCTTCCTTTCCCATGCCCTAAGATCTAGGATTACAGAAGTCAACAACACATCCAGCCAAGAGACTTTTCCTGGCACCTTAAAGAGGGTCAAGATCAAACTATATGGCTTTTGGCCCAGTGAAATTTTACAATGTCAACATTTCAGCTCCTGGCTATGGTGATTTGTTTTGTACAATCATAGACTGATTCTGGTTTCACAATTCCAAGTGTATATATATATGTAGCAATGGGATTTATTTCAGTCTAGCAGTCCTTTCTCCTCTTCTTTGCCCAATCTAAGGCTGCAACTTACAACCTCTTTTAAGTAAAAGGTACTATTAACTCAAGGTCAAGGGATCAAAAGCAGGGTATTTCGTTGACACTAAACAGAGCCTTCCAAAATGAAGTATGTGCTTGGAAAGGGCTTGCAAAATATTTTTTATGAACTCTGTTTTGGAGGAGGGGATATAGACAAAAATAAAAATAGTACTTGATTCTGCAGGAACTGAAGTGATTGCCTGAATTTCCTCACAGGTTGCTGCAGCAAAAAAGTTTGTTTGAATTGTATTTTAAGGGTACAGCTTGGTACCTAAAGCCCCAGGAAGAAAGCCCAGGAATAATGGTTGCTTTCATAACTGAAAATGGGGTGTTCACCTGTCACTTAAAATAAAAATCGTTTTAATTCAGAATGAAGGGCACATGTACTTATATTTGAAACACTTTGCTTTTACTGTTGTGAGTCCTAATAAAAGCCACGGGGGTACATTGTGTATTTTAAGAAGTAAGTAACTGGGAGGGCCTTCAGACAATAGAGAAGGAAAACCGTGATTCAAGCGTCCAGCAGGAACCTTGGGGACAAGGGCTTACCCTGCTTAACTATGATGCTGGATGGACGCCAAGAACTTTATCGCTTGTGACAATCTTCAGCACTCTCCAACTGTGTATGCCAAATGCATTTTAGTGGCAGACAGCAATTTTACAGAGTTCTTCTGAGACAGTCACCACTAACAGATCTGCCTACAGGCACACCAGGCAGAAGGTATATTGCCAGATCTTCAGTGAGTATGGTTTATTGTATTAAGTTCATTCCTTCAGCTTTCGGGATCTCAGAGCTCAAAAATGAAAAGGATAAAATCCTCCAAAGTCACTGTGGCAACAAACCCTGCTCCCCTGGGCCCTTATTTTCAGAGGTTGTAAATTTTGGCTCTAGTAGATTTCTTTTATACCTTACATCATCATACTTTTGGGGCAACTCAGAAGGTTTCCTTATATATGATGTTTCAGATGTGTTGGAGCAGAATTAGAGGTGGTGGCACTATCCTTTGTGCTGGCCATTCTCCAACAATCACATAAAACCTTTCCATTTTCGAAACCTCAATTGTTCTTTGCTTTTGGAAGCACATCTTTTACTTCAAGAAATGTCTATTTGCAAATGTAACAAAAGGTTAAGATAGATGCTAAAAGGGTCCCAGTGTCCCTTTTCTTCAGTCCTTGCCTTTTCCAAACTTTTATCACCATTTATGACAGCGATCTTAAACCATAAAGTTGAGTGAACCAATTTAAAGGATGTAGTCACTTTTATTTTATGTTTACCTGTACCTGCATTCCTGGTGTCAGCAGAAGGCAGAAAAGGCCATCAGATCTCCTAGAACTAACTGGGAACCAAACCTGGACCCTTTCCAAGAGCAATGAGTACTTTTAACTGCTGGCCCACCTCTCTAGCTCCTGAATAAAAAAAAATGTTTTGAGACAAAGTCTCATTAAGCCATGGGTGGCTTAGAACTTGATATGTAGACCAGGCTGGCATCAAACTCACTGAGTTCCAACTTCCCTACCTCACAAGTATTGGGATAAACTCATTAAATTCCTTTTCTTTTCTTTTGAAATTACTGTAAAATTATACCTCCTCCATTTCCTTCTTCCAAACCCTCTCATATAACCCTCCTTTCTCTCTCTTAAATTCATGGTCTATTTTTTTCACTGATTGTTACATGCATATATGTATATGTATACACATATATTCTCCTATATATAACCCGCTCAGTCTGCATGTTACTTGTATATATGTTTTCAAGACTGACCATTTGGTATTAGAGAACCAATTGGTGTGCTCTTCCCTGGGGAAGACTATTTCCTCCCACTCTCAGCATCCCTTAGCTAACTATAGTTCTTTGGGTAGGGTTGATTCCCGCCCCCTCCCCCAGGATTTTCCTAAGTCTCTTCAAGGAAACTTCTCTTTGTAACAAACAGAGACCATTATAGAAAACCACAGCCCATGGAAGTGCAGAGTCATGGAGGCCAGTGCCAATGGATTCATCTACAAAAACTCCCACATGGAAGACCCAGGGAACACCATGGAACAGGGCGTGGAAAGCTTGTAAGAGACAGGATCAGGAAGTTTGCTGTGAGACTGTACCTGTTAGGAACCACAGAGCTACACCCATAATGTCTCGATAAAGTCTTAAAAATAGACAACTTCCAGAAAGGGATTACATCAATACGTTCCCAAAGAAGGAATGTGAAAGCTGGAACAACTGAACATTTCACAGCAATTAACAACAGAATGTTACCTGAGCCAAAACACAAGGATATCGCAGGCATGCAGGCACGCAGGCACGCACACACACACACACACACACACGCAGGCCTCCTTTTTTTACCTTAAAAAACTATATTTTACTTTGACTTGGGAGTCATGTGGTGTTGAAGCACTCTCATAAGTGTGAAAGTTGAACTAATACCTTTAATCTCAAACTAAATCACTTACAATTGTTTCTTTCTGACAGTAACATATTTAGCAAGGTTACATAACTAATAAGAGGCAGAGCTGACTCCAAACCAGAGTCTGGCTCTATTACTGTGCACCGTTTTGATCATAAATTCCCTATAGCATTTCTCATTCTAAAACATGGTCTAAGTTTTCAGAGTTTACTTACATATTTTAGAACTGATCACCATAACTTAATAACATTGTATTCTTCTCATTTACTCTTTAAATCACTTGGATAATTTTGCTATAACATACTAAAAACTCTAGGAAAAAAACCAAACTAGCAAGATCAGAGATGGGAAACCCACAGTTCTAAGAGAATATAAACCTTTTCCCAAGAGGTAGGAATTCTCATCAAGCAGTTACAAATACATTTATGCTACAGAATAATATATTGGAAAATGTAAATGGAAAGAAACCCCTAATGGCTCAGTGGCTGAGAACACTGACTACTCTTCTAGAGGACACAGGTTCACTCTTTTGTTTTTTGAAAGAATATTGCTAAGTAGTATAGACCACCCTTAAAATTGTGATGTTCCTGCAGAGAAAGAGAGAGAGAGAGAGAGAGAGAGAGAGAGAGAGAGAGAGAGAGAGAGAGAGAGAAGGGGGAGGGAGGGAAGGAGGAAGGGAGGGAGAGAGAGAGAAAGAGAAAAAGAGAATATATCATAAATAATGTCTTAATCTCATCATTTCTGGGATTTTTAAGATTACAGGTCTGTATCATCAGTTTGCTAGAATACAGAAATATTTAGGTACAATTATATATATATATACACACACACACACACACACACACACACACACACACACTTGTATACATGTATATCTATCCATCTATCTATCTATCTATCTATCTATCAATCTATCTACTATAAATGTTTTAATGTACTAAACTTAATGTTCAGAACATACTCAATATTTCATGATCTCTTCTCCAAATAGTTCAGTTTAGCTATTTCAGTGAAAATTACAGAATTAGAAATGTGTATATGCCTCAAGAAATGAACAAAAATGACAAGCCTATTCGAGCGCGCCTACTTGGCTTACAGATAGCTGGGCAATCACTTGTTGTAGGTTGCAAACTATCTCTATGTTTTCTTTCAATTCCTGGTCTTCCAATGTCTCCACTAGCTTTTGAAGATCCACTTTACAGCTAAAAAAATCAAACAAAAGAACACAAGGGGTTAATCATACCACAAAGGCCAGGTTATACACAAAGATTATTTAAGTTGCTAAGAAATATCTCATGGGAAACTTACGCCGCATGCTGCCTGAGTTCTTCTAGCTTGGCATTCATTTTTTCATTTGCTTGCTCTGTCTGCAACAAAGATACAGGAGATCATTAACGGCAGTGCCTAAGAGCCTCACCTAATTATGCTCACTCCTCTATCCTGTGGATTAAAAGTAGGTAGAGGGCTCTCTCTTACAATCATAGAGGATTTAGTGGGCTTTGGTTACATAGTGGGGAATGTGTTTTTAACATTCATGAAAATTAGCTCTAAAGTTAACATGAGATACTAAAAATAACAACTAAGCAGCTGGCTTTTATGTTTGCCATGAAGCTCAAGCTATGGGGTAGAGTGTGAAGCCTTGATTCCAGAAAGAACTCTACAACTTGAAGAAAAGCAATACTTCCTGGCATGTTACTCTGTGCTATCTCAACCGCCTCCTACACTGCACTTAGACTTTGCCATTTATTTTATTTTTATGTATATGGGTGTTTTACCTGCGTGTATGTGTGTGCATGTATGTTCATCACATATGTGTAGTATCTGCAGAAACCAGAAGAAAGCATTGCTGGGATTAGAGTTATAGTTGGTTGTGAACCACCATGTGGGTATGAGGAACCAAACCCAGAACCTCTGCAAGAGCAACAAGTGCTCTTTAAGTGTTGCTGAGCCAACTCTCCAGCCCAGCATTTAGTGAAGTGTTTCTCAACCTGTGGGTTTTAACACCTTTGTGGGTCTAATGACCCTTTCACAGGGGTTGCCTAAGACCTTTGGAAAACATAGATATTTATATTACAATTCCTAACAGTAGCAAAATTACAGTTATGAAGTAGCAATGAAAATAATTTTCTGGTTGGTGGTCACCACAACACGAGGAACTGTATTAAAGGGTCACAGCGTTACGAAGGTTGAGAACCACTGATTTATAGCATTTAAAGCATAAAAGGACCTCACATCAATTTGAGCTGAGACTAAAATATATGTATACTGTCTAATATGATAGGCTATTTTTAACAAGGGAAAGAATAAAGGTAAGGCACAAGAATAATGTTAGTGCAAAAAGAAATAGCAGAAGGAATCTATGTTTCAGGAAGAATGATTATTTCAATCACAGAATTTGTAAGAAGCTGGATGCTACAACAGATTTGAGAAAGACAGTTCTGGCAGGATATAAAACAATAAGCTTATCAGGGAGTCATTCTAACAGCCTTATAAAGGTCATATAAGTATGTGACTAGAATAACAAGTAGTATTTACTCTGTTAGCCATGCTCACATACATACAAAACAGGTACTTTAAAAAGTGGCACTGGAAGAGAAAGAAAACTCTTCGATCCCACTATCACCTTGTGCTAATAGAAGACAATATAATGGCTGTAGGATCTGGTCATTTCTAAAGAAAACTTTCAGTCGCTTACTTTTCCTTAACTAGAGAGCACACTCATGCATGAAGTGCTTTCTTACAGAGGTTCAGTTACATTCTGGTAGAAATTCTGTGTCACTTCTTAACAGTAGTTGTACAACCTAAGACTGAGTTGTACTTAGGCTAGTAGGAAAACTGTAGTGACAGAGCCAGCACACACTGATCTAAGAAGTTCTAATCAGACAGACAAGTAGGATGTCAAAGTGGTGTAATCAGTCACATAGCAAACCACTTATTTGGAAATTAACCATATGGAAAATTAATTCCAATGATTTCCCCAGCTGTTATATTTCACCATGGCAGCTGTTAGGATAGGATATGAAATGTGAGAACATTAGGGGAAGGGAGTGAGAGAATTTAGAACTTAATGAAGGAACAGTTACTTGGCATATGAGGACTAGCCCTTTACTATAATTCCTGGGACCAGAAAGTGCTTCAGATTTCAAATGCTTTTCAGATTTGGAAATACTTTTACACATGATAAGATGTCTCAAAAATGAGACCTAAGTCTAAACACACAATTCATTCTGTCTCATACATATTTTACGTATGTCTGAGGGTGTACGCACTGTATGTTTAAGACAGGGTCCCATGTGGTCCAAGCTGCCTTTTCACTCACAATGTTGCTGTACATCTGATCTACAGGCCTCTGCCCTTCTAAGTGCTGGAATGATGGGAATACACCCCCACATATAGTTATGCAGCATTGGAGACAACATGAGGGCCTTCTGCCAGCAAGGCAAGCACTCTACCAGCTGAGCCCTGTCTCCATGCTCCAGTTTTATATGGTATTTTCAGCATGCTTTCTTCAACTTCTTTTTGATTGGGACTTATCACATGAGGTAAGATGTTGAACATTCCATGATGCCTGGGCAGGACTTAAAGTAACATAGGGATTTGCTTCTTTCCTTTGGGGAATTTTATGACATCTATTTTTAAATGGGATTAGTGTAGATTAATTGTGGTAATGTGTAGGTACTCATTATTCTATGCTGCATAATTGTCCTCTACAATATTATGTTAATATTTTAGAGCCTGGAGCCAATGAACATTCTAAGTGTTGGTGTTTCAATTTGGGCCTCACCAAAATGATCCTCTCCAACATCAGGGCTGTTTGACCAGCTGCCTCGCTCAGACCACGACTTAATTTTTCATTCTCTTCCACCAGAGACTGATTCTTCTCCATCAGGGACTGTATATTTTCTGATGGTTCCATACTAAAACAAAGGAAGTAAAAATTTTAGAAAAAATACATTTGATGGCCTTACGTGGGTAAAGCTACATTCCAAAAGGCTAGGCAAAGAGTCCAAGCCTGATTTCTCTTCTCAGTCATATAGTATTAGAATGGATGAATAACATAAACAGACAAGCCGGGCAGTGGTGGTACACACCTATAATCCCAGCACTTGGGAGGCAGAGGCAGGCGGATGGATTTCTGAGTTCGAGGCCAGTCTGGTCTACAGAATGAGTTCCAGGACAGCCAGGGCTATACAGAAAAACCCTGTCTTGGAAAAACAACAGACAAACACACACACACACACACACACACACACACACAAAAATCGTGCAAATACTTAATGATATGGAAGAAGTAACAATTTAGAACCAGATAAGGCAGTAATAAGCATGAGTAACTTTTGTTACTCACAGCTTATAGGTTAGGATTTTTCTATTCATGTCACGAAGTTTAAAAAGTAGTGAAGGCCACCCAGCCAGTCTCCCATTCTTCCAACCCTTGATGCTTCACTACGAATTAAAGGGGCTGTGCAGATAGATGACTCAGTAGGTAAAATGTTTGCTCTGCATGAGGACACAAGTTTGGATTCCCAGCACCCTTGTAAAAAGCCAAGCACAGCTGAATGTGCCTACAGTTCCAGTGCTGAGAGGCGGGGAAAGGGAGCTCCTGGATCTTATTAGCCAGCCGGCCGGCCCGCCGGCGGAGCCAAGGCAAGAATTCCAGGTTCAGTCCTAAAAGAAAGATTGAGAGGAGCTAGAGAGAGAAGGCTCAGTGGTTAAGTGAGTTGCTGCTCTTGCAGAGGACAACAGTTTAGACCCAGAATGTACATAAGGCAACTCACAACCAAACACCAGAGAACCCAGCTTCCTCCTCTGGCTTCCAGGACACCAGCACTCACAAGTACAAACACAAACACAATTACACAAAGGTAAAAATAATAAAATTAAGCTGTAAAAAAATAAGGTGGAGTGGTTATAGAGGAAGGCACCTGATGTTAACCCCTGGCTTCCACACACACATGCATGGGTGTTTGCACACACACACACACACACACACACACACACACACACACACACACACACACAGTAATGTTCAGGGAACAGCTGTTCACAATCTCAGTGAAGCCCCCCCCACACACATGCATGGGCGTTTGCATCCGAATACACACGCTTACACACGCTTACACACACACACACACACACACACACACACACACACACACACACAGAGTAATGTTCAGGGAACAGCTGTTCACAATCTCAGTGAAGCCCCACACACACATGCATGGGTATTTGCACCCGAATACACAGCTTACACACACGCACACACACACACACAGTAATGTTCAGGGAGCAGCTGTTCACAATCTCAGTGAAGCCTCTAAATGACTCCAAGAAATACAGCTTATGTCCTCTCACCCAGTTTTAGGCCTCTTTCAATTCTCAGAGGTCTTAGCTTTCTTAGCTTTTTCTTTATCAAAACATTAATAGCAAAGCCACAAGATAAGGCTTCGTGCCACACTGTTAAAACTTTGCCAAGACTCTTAGGAAAGAATGTTTAATTCAAAGAATAGTTTTAAAACAAATTATTAACATACGCAGTATTATTTTGGAATGCTGTTTTTTCATTCCCTTATCATTAAACTGAAAACTTCCACGTTCCTCACATAAGCCAAGTAGCTTCAAATTAATGACACTTTTAACTCAATAGTTTTTCCTAGAATATTTCTCTAAGTGGAGGAAATCATACTTAAATGAATTGTTAATTTTTCCACGAAAAATTTACTACTTATGAGAAGGCTGCAATTTGAAGTTAATGTTGTAATATTTAAAGACTACTAAAATATGTGAACACTTCTACAGTGCTTTGTGCTAGGCTCGATAGTAAATGATTTATGTATATTAAACATTTCCTTCTCACAACAGCCCCATTAAGTAGGTTGCTTAATGAGTCTCATTTTAAGGCTGAGGAAACTGATATGTAAAGATGTCAAATGAGCCAAGGTCAAAGAGCTAGGGGATGATGGGAAAGCTGGGATTTCAAGTCAGCAGTCTGGTGTCAGAGGCCATGACCTAACTACTATGCTGACCTCAACACGGCACACAGGCATGCAGAGAACACTGGACATACAAGCTCTCAGAGCAGTAAGGGGAAATGAGTTCTCCCAGAGACCGGAAGGAAAGCAGCAAGGAGTCAGAAAATGATGTAGGAAATCCTTATGAGGGGGAAAGCCCTTAAAACATAAGGTGCCAAGTAGAATTGGGACCAGACAAAGAATAGGCAAAAAAGAAAACATACACATACACAGACCAAAAGACCTGTGTTTCCTATTACGCATGCTATTATTTTGTTGCCAATGTTAGGAATTCACATTTGCTAGGCAGGTACAAGCAGACACAGAAATAAGTACAAAGATTCCAATAACACAGATCCTGAATTAAAAAAAAAAAAAACCACAATCCAAGTACAAAAGATAAAAGTACTTATATATGTCAAATGTACTTTTTGTCAACAGCTTTATGACATGCCTAACTATAAATATACATTTTTGAGGAAAGCATTTTTATTAAATATTGAATAATGAATTGCTTGGTTCATTGTTTCTTATAGGCTATTACTTTAAAAAAATGTCACTACATGTATCTATCTACCTACCCATCCACCTACATATTTGTGTATCGTGGTGTGTGTGTTGGGGGGGTGCACACAGACATGCCATCGTACATATGTAGAGGTCACGGGACAACTTACAGGCATAGTTGTTTCCTTCCATCATATCGGTTCCAGGGAGCAAACTGAGATGCTCAAGCTCAGCTCGGCAGGCACCAAGAGCCTTAGCAGCTGAGCCTTCTCAATAGCCTGATTCCATTCATTTTAAAGCTGATGCTCTCGTTCTTTTGTGAGTGTGTGTGTGGGGGAGGGTATTATATTTGGAGGAATTAGGGAGAGGGGCCTGAGACAAGGCCTTGCTATTTGTAGTATTGAACTCCTGCTTCTGTCTACAGGTAGGCACCACCACATCCAGACCCAAATGATCTGTTTTATAGTGTATTCTACAGAAGGCTCTTTTATTAGAGTTGTCATACATGCAACAGGCTTGTGCTAAGTGGAAATAAGAAGTCAATTGCTTTAAAATGAGTATAAGAACAGGCCTCCAATAAATGCTAGCTTTCTAGACTTGATCTAAGTCTTAAAATATTATCAGGAAACCCAGACTATAATAACAAAACAAGAAAAATTAGTAGTAGTTTCAGGGAGATGAGATTAAGGCAACCTTAAGTTTTATTCTTCACCCTTTTAATGTGCCACAACAGGAAACACATCATTTTTAAACTGAAAAGAATAATTCTTTTTTTTAAAAAAAGATTTTTAAAAGTAAGCTCATATCATATATAAAAAAGCTACAAACAGAAAATTGAACTTTATATAAGAAAAATGCTTTTTTAAAGATAGTTTACATTTTAGGTGTATGTATATAATTGCCTGTGTGTACAGGAATGTGACTATAGGTGCCTGCAGAGGCCAGAAGACAGTATTTGATTTACAGAGTTACAGGTGCTTATAAGCTACTCAGTGGGGGTGCCAGTTTTCTGAAAGAGCAGTATGTGCTCTCAATCTGTGAACCATCTCTTCTGTCCCAATGTTGCTTTTAACAAAATCTCAAACATTCAATTTTACCTATAAAGATGCAGGAGCCAGATGTTAGGGTGAAAGCAAACAAAAACTCACAACCTATGACAACAAAATAAAAGCCTACATACACGAGAAGAAAATATTTGTAAAACATACCACAAAGGGTATATAACATAATATGCAATGATTAAAAATATGGATCCAAATTAGGATTTGCTAAGTTTAAGAAGTATTAAAATAAGTGTTAGCAAGAATATGAAGACAGTTGAAGCTTTGTTCACTGCTGGTAAGAATGTAGAAATGTTATGGTACCTATGAACAGTATGGTAGTTTAGTTTCAAATTTTAAAGCATAATTAACACATGATTTAGCTATTCTAATCCTATGCACTCAAGGGAATTCAAAGCAAGGGTATGAACAGATACTGTACACTCCTGTATAGCAGTATATTCACAATACTCAAAGGATGGAAACAGCCCAGTTTCTGCCAACAGGTGAAAGGATATGTAAAATTCTGTATATAAATACAGTGGAATATTCGTCAGTCTTAAAATGTTGTCCCTCATCTGGCCAGGTGACAAGTACTGTCTGGCCAGGAGGCACTGCTGTTTGAGCTTATCAGTTGTCAGAAGTACAGGAAAGGGACCAGGGTTAAGTGTATTAGAAATAGATGAGCCAACTGCTACAGCAAGAACAAATATAGTTGAGACCTCCCTCCCTCCCTAGGCTGGATCAAGGCTTGGAGATTGGGAAGACAGCTAGTAAATTTTAGTAGTAAACAGTTCTGCCATCTATTTCTTGTCTAAATTTTTCTGTCCTGGGTGGGATCTGAGAGTAGACTTTGAGGATAATGGGAACGTGGAGCTCTGTGAGCATTTATTGTGAGAATTTGTTGTTGGGGTTTTCTCATTCTCTGGGACAGACTCTAGCATAGGGTCTGAGGATAGACCTGGAGGCTGGCCAGTTAGAGGCTTAGCACTTCTGTGAGAGGTGAGGTACTCTTTGCAGGTGAGCTATGCTGTTGACTTATACCTCTGTTGGGGCACTACTGTGGCAGACACAAAAATGTGTAATTTATCTTTACATCTCCCTGTCTATCTGATGCCATCCATGCCCCTAAGCTGTGCAGTGTCCCCTGCATTCCCTGTTTCTTGTGACAGCATAACAGAGCATCCTTGCTTAGAAATAGCTTGAAATGCTAGAAAAGCTGGATTTTTATCTCCCAATTTTTTTTTCCTTTCTTAGAAACCATCAGTTCTGGGACTTTTCTATGTGACTGTGTGCAAAACTGGGAGAGGAAGTAACATGGTCAAAATGAGACAGTATCCCTTATTCTCATACCCATGCAGATTTCTTTTGGACGCAGGCTCTCAGTATGTAGCCCTGGCTGACCTGGAACTCGCAGAGCTCTGCCTGCCAACATCTCCCAAATGCCAGGATTAAAGCCCTGCTGTGCCTGAGCTTCATGGAGATTTTGGTTTTCAGTTTCAGGACACTTGGCTCATACTTACAGAGTTTTCATCCACATGCTTTGGTTGATACTCCTGATGCGCAATACTACTGACATCAATGAGCATCATCATCAGTTCATTAGTTAAGGGCGATTCGGGTTGGTTCTACTTTTTAGCTATAGTACCACTGTGAACACAGCCCCGAGACCCTGCTTTCAGTTCCTATGGATCCATTCCCAGAAGTGAAATTGCTGGATCAGCCAATAGGCCATTTTTAAATTTTTTGAAATCTCCACATTTTCCCATAGTGGCGACACCATTTTACAACTCACCAATACTATGACAAGGGCTTCAGGACACTCCTCATATCCTTCCCAACACTGTGTGTGTGTGTGTGTGTGTGTGTGTGTGTGTGTGTGTATTAACAAGTGTCATCCTAAAGTGTATGAAATAATATTGCATTAGGATTATCATTTGCATTTCTCTATTCTATTTTTGCATAAAAATCTGACTCTTAGAGCTATTAAAGTATTTTACATACCCAAATAAGAAAGCAATTACAATCAAGATGCAGGAAAACCCCAAATGAAACTTAAAGGTTACTTAAGTCAATAGGATGAAAAATACCACATAAATGTTGAGATTGAGCTAATGAAAATGTTTCTCACAGCATACAGATCAGTGTTTCTAGGTTGGCTAGTTTCATGTCAACTTGACACAAGCAAAGGTCATCTGAGAGGAGGGAATCGCAGTTGGAAAAATGCCTTCCTAAGATTGGGCTCTAGGCAAGCCTACAGGGTATTTTCCTTAATGATCAGTATGGAAGGGCCCAGTATAGGTGCTGCAATCCCTGGGCAGTGGTCCTGAGTTCTAAGAGTAAAGTAATCAAGAAAGCCATGTGGAGCAAGCCAGTAAGCAACACCCCTCCATGGCCTCTGCATCAGCTCCCGCCTCCAGGCTCCTGTCTTTTAGAATTCATATCCTGACTTCCTTCAATGATGGACTATAGTGTACAATTATAAAGCAAATAAACTCCTTCCCAAATTGCTTTTGTTATAGTGTTAGTTTTAGTTAATAACCCTAACTAAGATAGTTTCTGACACTGCTTTATGTGTATATCAGAATGCAATATATAGATATGCAGATTGCAAATAAAGTGAGTTGGGGTTTTTTCTGTTGGGGGGAAATGATAAATGTCTTCTTTTCTGTGGCATGCTCCCTAAGCTCCCTTCTTCCTTCCTTATAGCCTGAGCTCTATGTGTGTAACAAACAGATGTATGAGGTACGGGTGGGAATTGGGACAGCCAGCCTAGTTGGGACAGTGGATTCAGAATCTGGCACTTGATCTCTCTTGGTGAACTCAACCTAGAAACAGTTAAGTTCAGAGGCCTATACCATTTCACTGCTGTGGGAAGAGAGGAGACTAGATCACTGCTCCCAGGAATGTGGCTGGGGCTGGGAGAGGTATTGATCCCAGTGAAGGGCTGAAGACCACATTCCCTGCTGGGCTCCAGCTGTACTATTAATCTGTTACTAGGAACATTCTTCGCTTGATGGAGTTGGAAGAAATGGGTGGTGTTGAGAAAGAAAGGTCAATTTAGTCACATATTTAGCTTTTCTGAACTTAAAAAACACTTAGGCATACTTAGGGAACAATTAAATTTAAGATGTAAAAGATACAGTAAATCCCATAGTATTAGAATAAAATCAAGAATTATCAGGAGGAAACTGTTTTTAATATACATATAATACACACAGATAAAGAATGTAGCTGAAGCCAGGCGCACACCTTTAATCCCAGCACTTGGGAGGCAGAGGCAGGTGGATTTGAGTTCGAGGCCAGCCTGGTCTACAGAGTGAGTTCCAGGACAGCCAGGGCTATACAGAGAAACCCTGTCTCAAAAAACAAAAACAAAAACAAAAACAAAAACAAAAACAAAATGTAGCTGAGTGAATGTGTAGGCTATTACACATGCAGGAATTTCTGAGTCCTAGCCACCAACAAGGCCCGGTGGCAATGACACCTCAGCAACAGTGAGCAGAGTTAGAGAGACCACACAGATCTTGGTTTCTAAACACCATTTTCCAATGCAGGAAACCAAAGCTCCTTGGAGAAATGGTTAATTTCAGTCTGGGTGCAAGGAGAAACATTTGTAACATCTTGTGAAAATCCTCACACTCTTGAGGACTTGTTAAAGAATGTAAGAGTCAACTTGAAGGAACTCTGAATAGACAACGAAATAAACCACATGATAATGTTGGATGCTAACCCAAGAATAAAATAGATATTCATGCATCTATGCATATAACCAAGTTAAATAAATAAGTAGATGGCCGAGGCAGCTCTTCCTCACAGGAACATTCTAATTAATACATTTCTGAGTCTAGAATCCATACATACTCTTTGCATTACACCGGGTTACTTAAAGGATAATTAGCTAAATCCTAAGCAATCAGCAAAGTCAGCAAGATTACTTCCTGGACATCAAATGGCCTGAGAAAGTATAGGCTATCAAAGGAAAACAGCCACTTAAAGAATACCCCTTTAAAACAGGGAAAACAGGCACCAAACAAAACAGCCTCTAAACAAATACCCCTTGAAAATTAATCTATGACTTACTTTATATTTCCAGGCAAGGTGCCTCCATGGGCTTGTAGCAACAAGACCTGCAGCTGTTGGACCTGAGAGAAGCAATGAAAATAATCAGCTAGTTACCAATCAAAAGCTACTTATCACTAGGTATGGGACATACACCTAAGGAGGATTAAATTTTGAGGCCAGACCTAGCTACTCAGTGAGTTCCTGAGCTCTAAGCCAAACCAGAATACATAGTCAAGACTGTCAACCTCAACTGGCAAGATGCTACTCATCTCTTTGTAATGAAGTCACTACAATTAGCAATAGGGTAATTTTACTCAATGCCTCTGAAACCTTAAGTATATCTTAAGCACTACAGAATACATCAGGGCTAATGAATCAATGATAAAAAGATAAGCATTACATGAACAATTGCTATGTAGAAGAAGATAAGCTGTGTCTTTGATCTATCTAAGTATCATAATGAGTTTTCACTAAGCACCCACTTTTAAAAATCAAAGCACTGGGATATGCAATGGAACAGAAATATAATATGGCCTCTAAAGTCTGCATGTACTTGAAGAATAACCTAAAATGAGAAAGAGAAGGAAATAATTTAAGACAGACAACACGAAGTTGTCAGGTCTAAGTACCTTAGAGCTTATGTGGAAACATCCTTGGGCTGGTCTCTGTGTTACTGCTTTGGAGCCCCCACTCTTTACTGCCTCTTTTCTCTGCTACACCTTCAACTTCTGCTTATATCATCTCTTTTCTATTAAAATACATTCACTTTTGCCCCGTTGCTCTTTTCTAAAGCTCAAGGAAAACGTTCACACCAGTAGTCTTTATTTCTTTTAATTCATTTCTCATTAAGCTCAGATTATTATAGTATCGGTATTTTCTAGTGTTCATTCTACTTTATTGACTGGTAGCATCTGGCTTACCAGACACTATACTTTCTAATTTTCCTTCAGTGTTTCTGATTGCTGTCTCTTGGTTCATATTTGTTTCACTTATCCCATAATGGCCATGTCTCTAGAAGATCATTATCATCTATACTATTTCCTTACATTCTCAATTTTTATCTACTTTTTTAATTACCACATAGAAATTGTGCCTTCTAAGTTTATCATAACTCTTATCTTTCATAATTTTAAACTTTATAATTGATCTGATTTTCCATTTCACTGCCTACTATCCTCAGATCTAGTCCTCTGCCTGTAATTCCAGGTCTGAGAATAGCTAGTTCTATATGCCTAAACCTGGGGGCCATTCCCTTATTCCCTTGTTTGCTTACATTTCCTCATCACTACTTCAATCATCCTAGGTTCAAGTCCCCAGTACCAAGTCTCACTTGGACTCTGGTGCCTTCTTAAATGGGATCCACACATTCTTGTACCACTTTAATCTACTTCATAAGTTAGATTATCTTATAGCAGTCTTTTAGCAATGTCAACCACCAGTGTGACTACCTACCTTAAATAATTCTACAGTTTAGAAATCCTTGATCAGATCTCAGCCCTCCTTTAGGTCCACGCTGTAATGCTCTTTCCTTGCTTTCTACACAGTAGCTGCACTGGCGCCCTTTTCAGCTCTTAAAATGTAACGATTTATTTAATAACCACAATACACTAGGAAGCAGGTACTATAATCTCCGTTATGTAGAAAGGGAAATTGAGGCACAAAGTCCTTTTACAAAGCACACAGTGAGATAGACAGCTTGGCCTTGAACCTGGGTAACCTGACTACAGTGTCAATGCTCCTGATAGGTTACTCTGCTGTGACTACTGCTGCTTCTCTCTAGAACTCTTCTTTATTTCCTGTAGTTTATTCCTACATAAAGCTCTCACATCCCAGTTCAAACACTGCTATATCAGGGAAAACTTCCAGGCTAGATGCACAACAGAAGACCCTACTATATACTCTCATAGCATACTATACCAAACTATCCCAGTTTATGATATATCATTATCTGATTGTTTAAATATTATCTCTCACTCCAGACAATAAACTCCATGAAGGCAGAAACTGTTGTTTCACTCAACGAGATATGTTAGTATGGTTTTTGTCACATAATCATTAGATAAATATTTACTATTGGAATGAATAAGTAAGTGAATTGGAAGTGACTAGAAGACAGATAATTACTATTACTTTCTACAAAGACCCTGAAGAAGAAAAAGGGAAAAGAGATTAACTATACAGTTATCATCACTGTGGAGGAAGGATGGAGGAGTGAGTACTGGACAGTTGGGAAATACAGTTCCAAGTGGAAATTAAGTGCTCTATTCTCTAGCATGCAGGAAAACTTGATGCTTTTAAACCTTCATTAAGAGGGCCGTGTATGGAGATGTGCACCTTTAACCTTAACACTGGAGAGGCAGAGGCAGGCTGATGTCTGTGAATCTAAAGCTAGCTTAGTCTACATAGTGAGTCCATGCCAGTCAGGGCTACAGAGCAACACCCTGTCTCAAAACAAAGAAACAAAAACCATAGATCAACACCTGAACATGGTGGTGTTCACCTCGAGTCCCAGCAATAAGGAGACAGAAACAAGAGGATCTTCAATGACATAAATAGTTCAAGGGCAGCCTGTGCTACATGAGTGTCTGAAAAAAAAAAAAAAACCAAGCAAGCAAGCAAGCAAGCAAGCAAGCAAGCAAGCAAGCAAGCAAGCAAGCAAACAAGCAAGCAAGCAAACAGAAACCCTCAAAACTTCCCACATCAATACCATTCCTGCCTTCTCAGTCCCTGTCCCAGTCATGCTTACATAGCCACACATTTACATGGAATTAAGCTGCCTTTCCACTTTTGTTGAGGGATTTTAAGCCACATGTGGCCTCTTTAAGACCACTCCCTAGCTTGCAATTAGAAGATGATCTGCCTGCCCTTACTCCCTGTTCGCTGTTTCCATCTCTTCTGATTAGTTCTTTCAGTTATTCAAGGCTCTCCCATATTTAAAATACAAACATATTTCTTTGTCCTTGATTACCTGGACCATTGCCTTTTCTCATTTTGCCTCCTTGGATAAAAAGCCATTGACTTATTTACTATTCTATTTATCATCCCATGACTGGCTCTTAGCACTTCTCTGACCTCACAGTCCCTGCCAACAACTTCCCTGGAGATTTAAAAAAAAAAAAAAAAAAAGGATGCTTTCCAACTTAATACTTCTTTGTAAATTTACACTTATGCCAACAGTCCTTGAAATGCTCTTTCCTTGGCTTTGGTGACGTTCTTAGTTTTTTTTTTTCCCCTGTCTATTCTTACCTGCCTCTCCTTCCCCATTCTTTAAGTGCTGGTGTTTTCAAGTTGTGGGTCCGGACGTCTGTTTGGTCCTTTAGCAAACATTTTGTGAGTCCTCGTTACTGTACTCATCGGCTCACTAAGTTCAGATACCATCTGATTGCTACTGCTCTTAAAGCTGCCTCTTTATCATCCCCCTGCCCCAAGACCCTCCAAGTCAAGCCCATGCAGCCGCCTGGATCTGGGTTCTTTCTACTTAACCTTTCCCACATGCCTTTCAAATTCACAATGGCCCAAACTATATCATTTCTGTTTTCATGTGTGACTCTGGATTTCCATCTGCATTCCTTGGTCAATATGACCCTTATTCAGTAATCCAAGTAAGAAACTTGAAGATCAAACTTGGCTCCCCCTTCTTCTCCTACATTAACTCTGCAGCTAAGCGAGCCCCATACAGTCTACTTTCCTCTTGCTCCTTGTCTTCTTGTGTGACTTTCCCTTCATCTTTATTGCTACTATTCATCATTCCAGCCATAGTTCTCACCCAGGTTAACACAAAACCTGGCTTAGTTGCCTTTTAGTCATGGACACCTTTCATGTGTTTTCTGTACAAGTGCACAGAAAACAGATTTCCCTCAACCACACTTCATCACTCTTAAAATCTGTAGTTCTCAGTATTTTCCAGTTCCAAGATCGGTAACAGAACATATTAAAGAAACGTCAGGATTTGGCTCCTGTAAAGGTTTCTTGCTTCTTCTTCTACACTTTACTTTTTCATCAGTAAAATCCCCAATGGCATCCCCAATCTTTTAAACAGATAGAAAACACAATATTAGGATTTATTTTAAAAGTATAAATAGAACAAAGAAATAGACACTCTATCATTCCATTCACATATTTTTTAACTCGCCTATAAAATCTTATACCTGTTGTTTAAGATGATTTAGTTCAGCTGCCTGGGGATCAATATTGACGATAGGTTTGTTCTTGATTTTTCTTGCTCTGTCAGCATAGCGGAGGGTATTTAATGTTTCCTCTAGATTGGAATCAGCAGGACTCACACAGGCTATCATAAGAGTATGGCTATTGCCTCCTAGAGAATCTGAAAAAGAAGGGATAATGAAAGCAATCAAATTAAACAAGTAGGGTGCAAGCAAAGACTGCTATTTGGGCAGATTTAATTCAAAGATGAAAGAAAACATTTGTAGTGATGCTTTTGATTTGGCCTTGATTTTATTTTTTTTTTAGAACTATTAGGCTTTATCTTTTAAAACAATTCTAATTATTGTTTGAGAATTTCATATATGCATATAATTTATTTTGATTCTATTCACCTTACACCTCCAAGGACCACCCTCTACCTCTCCTAATTTCATCTGGTTTTCTTTTTTATAGCCCACTGATTGCAGTGTGTGCTGCACATATACTCCTTAGTGTGGGGCCATCTTTAAATTTGTTTCAATATAAAAATAGTAAAATTTCAGATGTATAAAATGGTATAGTTTTTATAATAGTACTTTAAACATCACTATACTCAAGAGAAATTATGAGTTCATCAGTTAATCAAGTTTAAAACAATCAGGCCTGGCCCAGGTAAGTTAGACACCTCTATTGGGATTAAATATTCCTAGAATGTCCCCTCTATGTAGATTTTAACTCTCCAAAGAATTCTGCTTAGCATATTGTCAAGTAAAGAAACAGTTACCAAGTTTACTTTTAGGTGCAAAGTCCTAAGTACAGATTTCTTTCCCCATTCTCTGAGACCTGATTGCCAATAGCTATTTCACCTACTTACCAATTCACAGTAAATGTGACAGCCCATTAGCTTGTTGCCTGTTTCACCTTTGCTTTCTCAACACTATCATTCCAAGCTACTCTTTCTCATTTTAGAAGCATTTTAGGCTTACCTTGAAGCAGTCGAGTCAGCTTGGAATCTCTGTAGGGCACAAAGTTACCCTTTTTGTCATCTCCAAGAGCACTGATCACATTTCCCAAGCACAGAAGGCCTCGATTAATATTAATGCCTAATAGTAGGAAACAAAATTCAAAAGCTGTTTTGGAAAACATCTAACAAATATCTACATTTTTTTCTGAGAAAGAAAAGCAAAGACATCATAGAAATATTGCTGCCAATACTAAGGTCATGCCTTTAATTCTCTTCAGTTTGCTGAGAGTGGTGCTTAGGTAAAGTTCAAGGGACAAAGGTCCAAATGTTGGGTTTATACAAGTGAGTCCATTACACTAACCCTTTGACCCAGAAACAAAGCAGACGCAGATCACAATCACTATGGCAAGCATCATATATAGAGTTATTAATTTTTGTATCCATTAACACAGTCCTTAAACTAGCACTGTGAAATCAGGTAGAGAATTATTCCAGTAATCTTATTACCATTATTTTCACCACCACTCTCTCTCTATAGGTAAGAAAAGTCATACAGGGGTTAGGTAGGTGGCTTTCCTACATGCATATATTATATGGTAGGCATGAGATTCCACTTGAGAATTTTAGCTAAAGCCTATGCTTTTCAAACCACATTGGAATATCATACTTCTTGTTGCATTAAAAAGGTAGAGACTACTTTTCCACTTTTCTTTTGAAACAGAGCCTCGCTCTGCAGCCCAGGCTGGTCCCCACTCATGGCAATCTCCCCACTTCAGCATCCTGAGCTGGACTTTTTAAAATTAACTTAAACACAGTTATAATCTTTGAGGTCTCTCTCTAAAGTATTTGATTTATTCCGCTGTTACATTTACAGTGCAAAGGCTTTATGGGATACTGCTTGAGTCTGGGGGCTTTGGTGTCATGCAGGCCTACATTTCCTATCATGGTTTTGTCATTGTCATAGGTGCATGGATAACTTACTCTGTAAAATGAGGTAAATCTATCTACTTTGTTGGGTTGTGGTAGGAATTATATGAGCTGCTATACAAAAAAGAAAATTAAATGTTACACAAATGCTACTTTGGCTTAAAATGTTATTGTCTTCTTCAAACTTCATGTTGAGATTTGATCTTCAAAATTATTATTATCATTATCATCATCATCATCATCATTATTATAATTTTGGATTTTCAAGACAGTGTTTCTCTATGTAGCCCTGGCTGTCCTGAAACTCACTCTATAGACCAGGCTGGCCTTGAACTCAGAAATCCATCTGCCTCTGCCTCTCCAAGTGCTAGGATTAAAGGTGTGCACCACCAATGCCTGGCTGATCTTCAAAATTATTAAGAGGTAGGGGTATGGCTCAGGGTGGCACACACCTTTAATCCTAGCATTCCACTAGAAGAGACAGGAGGATCTCTGAGTTCTAGAGAAGCCTGGTTTACACAGAAGAGCCAGGGCTACAAGGACTTAGCTCCAGAAAAGAAAGAAAGAAAGAAAGAAAGAAAGAAAGAAAGAAAGAAAGAAAGAAAGAAAGAAAGAAAGAAAGAAAGAAAGAAAGAAAGAAAGAGAGAGAGAGGGGGAGGGAGGGAGGGAAGGAAGGGAAGGAAGGGAAGGAAAGGAAGAAAGGAAGGAAAGGAAGAAAGGAAGGAAGAAAGGAAGAAAGAAAGAAAGGAAGGAAAGGAAGGAAAGGAAGGAAAGGAAGGAAGGGAAGGAAGAAAGGAAGGAAAGGAAGGAAGGGAAGGAAGAAAGGAAGGAAAGGAAGGAAGGAAGGGAAAGGAGGAAGGGAAGGAAGGAAGGGAAGGAAGGAATATAAAGAAGAGGAAAGAAAAGAAAAGAAAAAAGAAAGAAGGGAAGGAGGGAGGAAGGGGGAGAGAAGAAAAATGAGAGAGGAAAAGACAAAACAAAACCCAAAAAGAGATTAAGAGTATGGTGTGATAGGCCATGCTGTGTCAAACCTCATGAATGCAACAGAACTAAGTAGACCTTTTGTCTTTCTGCAATGTGAGCACATAGAGAAGAAAACTTCAGGAAACACCAGTTCTGATGGCAATATCACTTTAGAATTCTTTGATTTTTGAGTAAAAATTTAATTTCTACTGTTTACAGATTAGCCAACCTAAGGAATTTTGTTAAAGAAATGCAGATGGACTGAGAACTTGTATCATTACTGTCAGAACTACTCTATACTTGTTCAGCCATGCTTCAGATTCCTTTATAACCCGAAACAAATATTTACATGATCCTATTATAGTCTGGATATAAACTCTTCTCAAAGGCTGCAGGTTGAAGGCTTCATCCACAGTTGGTAGTGCCCTTGATCATGAGAGCAAATGATGAGTTCTTAGTTGAATGTGCTATTAGGAAAATTTTAAACTGACAGAAGTAGGCCCCTGGAAGCACTGTTTTGAAGAGTGTATCTTCACCTTCCCTGTTTTGTTGACTCTCCTTTCCAGAGATGTGGTAAACAGGTTTCTACCATCGGTCTTCTCCATAATGGTATTCAACCTCACCACAGACTCTGTGAAGGGCTAAGAGACATTGGACAGAATCCTCTGAAACTTCAAGCTGAAAGATAGCTTTCTTCCTCCAAGTCAGCTTTCTCAGATGCCCTGTTTATAATGAAAAGCTCCAAACTCCCCACTGACTGCATCTTTCCTGGACCCTATGCCTCCCTTCTTATGACTATCAATTTGACACTGTCTAATACCTCAAGATTAGCTTGGTGCTAATCTAACTGGCTGTCTGTATGTAGAAAAATGAAGATAGACCCATATTTGTCCCTTGCACAAAGCTCAAGTCCATGTGGAGCAAGGACATCAACATAAAACCAGATACACTGAATCTAATAGAAGAGAAAGTGGGGAAGAGCCTTGAACACACGGGCACAGGGGGCAATTTTCTAAAGAGAACTCCATTGGCTCACACTCTAAGATCAAGAATTGATAAATGGGACTTCATGAAATTAGAAAGCTTCTGTAAGGCAAAGGACACTGTCAATAGGACAAAACAGCAAACTACAGATTGGAAAAAAAAAACTTTATTAACCCCATATCTGATAGAGGGCTAATATCCAAAATATATAAAGAACTCAAGATGTTAGAATCTAGAAAACCAAACAACTGAACCAAAAAATGGAGTAGAGAACTAAACAAAGAATTCAGAACAAAGGAATCTTGAATGTTTGAAAAGCACCTAAAGAAGTATTCAAAGTCCTTAGTGATCAGGGAAATGTAAATCAAAAGTGACCCTGAGAATTCTACCTTACACTAATCAGAATGGCTAAGATAAAAAACCTCAGCTGACAACATATGTTGGTGAGGATTTGGAGAAAGGGGAACACTCCTCCATTGCTGATGAGATTGCAAACTGGTACAACCACACTGGAAATCAATCTGGAGATTCCTCAGAAAATTGGAAATAGATCTACCTGAAGACCCAGCAATACCACTCTTGGGAATATTCCCAAAAGATGCCCCCCCACCATGCCACAGGGGCACGTGTTCTACTATGTTCATAGAGACTTTCTTTGTGATAGCCACAACCTGGAAACAACCCAGATGTCCCAAGGCAGAAGAATGGATACAGAAAATGTGGTTTATTTACACAATGGAATACTACTCAGCTATTAAGAACAAAGGAAGTGGAAGGAGGTTCATTGGGGAACAGGGGGAGGGGAGAGGGCTTATTGGACTTTCAGGGAGGAGAGAACCAGGAAAGGGGAAATCATTTGAAATGTAAATAAAGAATATATCTAATAAAAAAGAACGAGGACATCCTGAGTTTTGCAGGCAAATGGATGGGACTAGAAAATATCATCCCGAGTGAGATAACAGACCCATAAGGACATGCATGGTGTGTACTCACCAATAAGTAGATATTAGCAAAAAAATCAAAAAAGAAAAAGTACAGAGTACCCAAGATACAGTCCGCAGAACTCAAAAAGGTCAACAAGTTGAAGGGCCCAAGTGAGGACGCCTCAGTCCCACTTGGGAGGGAGAACAAAGCAACCACAAGTGGGGAGGGAGGGAGGGAGGGACCTGAGGAAGTCCCGGATTCTACATTCAGGGCTGCATAAATCCTCACGGTGGTATATCCCTGTCATCTCAGCACTAGAAGAAGTAGCAGCAGGAGAGTAAGAGCTTAAAAGTAACCTTTGGGTATATAACAAGTTCAAGAGCAGCCAAGATATGTGCTGTTTTAAAACAACAACACAAGCAAAAACCCTTACAGAGATATCCACTCAAAAGAGAAGAAGTGAGTGGAGTCAGTCCCTGATGGCCTCAGTCACTTAGCAAAGTATTTCAACCTTTCCTTTGTCCACAAAACAGGAACAATCCTTTCCTTACATCATGGGACTATGATAAGAAATTAAATGTCATCTGTAGAGAGCTACATACAAGTAATTCTTGTTAAATGGGTGGAGAACCTTAGATAATCTAAGTATTTGCTAAGTCAGCAGAGACTGAAATCCTTTATCTACTCTGATGACACTTACTTCACCTTTCAGAAGGAACTATGGCTGATTAGGGAAATGGTTGCTTTTGCTTTTAAGTTTCTAGAGAAGAAACAACTGAAAGTAGACCGGAAATGATAGAACTCTGGGTTCAGGAGGTCAAGGAGCATGGGGAAATGTCAGGAACCTCAGCGAGAGAAGATAGCTGGTCCCTGAAGTGTGCAGGCTAGCTAGCCAAGTTGAATCAATGAGCTTTGGGTTTCGTGAGAGACCCTGTTGAAAAGCAAGCAAGCAAACCAAGGAGGTAATCAGGGTACACACCCCTGTCCATCACAGACCTCACACATACCTGCCCACGTGTACTCATTCTCCCCTCAATCATAATATTTTTTTAAAAAAATGTTTCTTTTGGAGCTAGAGAGATGTCTCAAATGTTTAGAGCACATTCTGCTCTTGCAGAGAACCCAAGTTCAGTTCCCAGCATTCAAGTCAGACAGCTCACAACTGCCTGTAACTTCAGCTTTAGAGGAGCCAAAGCCCTCCTCTAGTCTCTGTGGGAAACTGTACTCATGTGCACAAGCCCAAAGACACATGAGTTTAAAAAAATAATTTATTTTTACTTTAAAAATGCTTTATTATGTTAAGAGCAGAATAAATTCATGATAGCCAGAAACTGGAAAGAACCCAGATGTCCCTCAACGGAAGAATGGATACAGAAATTGTGGTATATTTTCACAATGGATAACTACTCAGCTATTACTGCTGGTGGGATTGCAAGATGGTACAACCACTCTGGAAATCAGTCTGGCTGTTCTTCAGAAAACTGGGCATGACACTTTGGGAGGACCCTGCTATACCACTCCTGGGCATATACCCAGAGGATTCCCCAGCATGCAATAAGGACACATGCTCTACTATGTTCATAGCAGCCTTATTTATAATAGCCAGAAGCTGGAAAGAACCCAGATGTCCCTCAATAGAGGAAGGGATACAGAAAATGTGGTATATTTATACAATGGAGTACTACTCAGCAATTAAAAACAATGAATTCATGGAATTCTTAGACAACCTGTTGGAACTGGAAAATATCATCCTCAGTGAGGTAACCCAAACACAAAAGAACACACATGGAATGCAGTCACTGATAAGTGGATATTAGCCCAGAAGCTCGGAATACCTGAGACACAACTCACATTTCAAATGATTCCCAAGAAGAAGGAAGGAGAGGGGCCCTGGTTCTGGAAAGGCTTGATGCAGCATTGTAGGGGAGTACCAGGACAGAGAAGTGGGACGGGGTTGATTGGGGAACGGGCAGAGGGAAGCGGGCTTATGGGACTTATGGGGAGGGGGGAATTGGGAAAGGGGAAATCATTTGTAATGTAAACAAAGAATACAGAAAATAAAAATAAACTACTCAGCTATTAAATACTGTGAATTCATGAAATTCACAGGCAAATGGATGGAACTAGAAAATATCATCCTGAGTGAAGTAACCCAATCACAAAAGAAGACACATGGTATGCACTCACTGGTAAGTGGATATTAGCCATAAAGTACAGGATACCCATGCTACACTCCACAGACCCAAAGAAGATAAACTTAGAAGGGAGACAAAATAGTTGTAGGAAGCAGATGGAGGGAGGGAACTGGGTGGGAGAAGGGATGCAGAGAGGAATGGGGGGTATTCAGGATCAGGTATAGGGAGAGACAGGAGAGAGGGCCAGATGGCCAGGCGAATGAATGGAAGTGTGCAATTGATAGAGGTGGGGGTGGAGTGGAGAATCTCTAGGAAGTCCAAGAGACCTGGAATAAGGGATGCTCTCAGAAGTTAATGTTGGCAACCTTAACCGAGATACCCTGCCTTCCTGATCGGGTGACTGGGTGGATGTAGGTGATGGAGCAGATTTAAAATACTGTTAAAGGGTAAGTAGTTGTTCATCTTTAGATGGGATAAGAGCTGCCTATGGAACATCTATGAGATTTCACCACAGGCAACTACAATTATAGGTGTAATGAGGTATAGAATGTGGGCTCAGTGTTAGCAATGGTAATACTTAAGTAGGAGTTATGAGTGTCTGAGTGGTTGAGATCATTTTGAGAGGGGTATCAAGGTGATAGGCTTGAACAAGAAAAGAAAGGAAAGAGAAAATGAAACATAGGCTATTTCAGGTTAGGGTATGCAGAAAGAGAAGAGGCAGAGTCCTTACAAAACTGGGAGGAACTTGGGAGAGGGGAGTCCAGAAGTAATATGCTCTAAATACTGCAGTCACTAAAAAAGGAGGGCCAAAAAGAATCTAACGGATTCAGTTGCTAGGAACATTGGCAGATCTCAGATATCACAGTTTTAAAGGGAAGAAGTTGGAGAAGTGTCAAATGTGGAGAGTGAATGGGGAAGAGAAGTGAGCCAGTAATAAAACGAGGATAAATGATTTATTTTAAAACCATAGGAAACTTTAGCATGCCTCTATGCTGAGGGTAGAAAGATCAGCAGTGAGTAAAACGTGAAAAGCACAAGGCTGGACATACCATTCAGTGCTAAAGGCTTCCCTAGCCCATGCAAACAAGAGTTCTATCCCCATAACCACAATGGACAGACAGACACAGTTGGGGAGCATGGGCGCTTGATGGAGTCAGGTTTCTCAAGGCACTGGGGAGCTGGGGCGGGGGGGGGCAGCAGGTGTAGGTGTAATGCATTATGTAGGTGTAATGGCCCTGCTTCTGAATCAGCACAGTTATTTGGATAGTGATATATTATGGATGACAACATATGTTGATGGATGTGGCTAGAATACTCTAGTTGGTTACAGGACCGAAAATGCACAGGGGCTAGGGAGTAACAAACAGTAGCCTGGCACTGTAGAATTTTAAGATAATCATCATCATCATCATAATAATAATAATAATAATAAAGCACTTGAAATAATTTTTAAACCGCAATGTGCAAACCTTCAAGTCAAATTGAGCTTTAAAGAAAGGCCATGTTATAGAAAGTCTGATTGGGAGGGTGGTGTAGAGGGAAACTGTGGAAAAGTAAACAAAAGCCAACAGAAACCAAAAATGTTGTGGGGGGCCAGAGAGCTTGAGTGGATAGTGTAGGTTGGGGAAGCTATAAAGACAGCAGAGGAGCTAGGTGAGGGCTTGGGGACAGAGGGCCTGACAGACAAAGTAGCAGTGGTTAGAGTTCATCCTGTAAGTAGAACATGTTCTTTCAGTTTCTATTTGGGAACACGCACCACAAACGAAGTGGCATTGTAAGACTTTGATCCAGATACAGTGTTTGGAAAGGAATACCTTTTAATGGTTAGTTAGAAAGCTATTTTCCAGATGATGTACAGGACGATGGTATAAACTTGGAAGAGACAACAGGGACAAAATGGAAATGGGTGCATCTCTACAACAGTGCTAAGGAAGAGCTAACAGCAGTTGTTGGGCACTCATTCCTAATTGGCGAGATCAATACTGAGTGCAAAATTTAATCTAATGGAACAGCAAGAAGAAAAAGAACCATGAGTTAAAAAAAGAACGACGGTAGTAAAAATTTACAAATAAAGAGAATTTTTAAAAGGGGGGGGGTCAGTTACAGCATTAAAACAACACTTGTGGCAGTATGAAGAAGACCTGGGCCAACTAGCTCAAAGTAGACAAAATCATGTCTGGGGAACTACTAGTATTTGATTTCTGGTGGGGAAGTCAATTTTCTTGTGGTGTGACACCCAGGCATACTGACTCTACTCCCAGGCAGGCCTCACATAGAGGACTTGCTGAGAGAGGAGTGGGTCTGAAAACACTTGAAGCTGGCTGGCTGGCTACAGGAGGATCTGGAAGGTGTTAAGGAAGGGGACAGAATATGAAAAAATACATTGTATGAAATTCGTAAAGAATAAAAACATTATTATAAAAAAGATTGGGTTGATGTGTCAATGGACGGAGAGGTTGACTAAAATAAGTACTAAAAGGACTAATTAATCCTAACAAAATTCTCACGGTGGATCTTCTGCATAATGGCACAAACAAAAGGTAATTCAGAGTACTGAATCCAGAGCAAATCAGGTTGCTGGATACAAAATTTATTTTTAGCCAGTTAATCCCAGCACCCAGGAGGCAGAAGCAGGCATATCTGTGTGTCCAATGACAGCCTAGTCTACAGAGGGAGTTCCAGGACAGCAGGGGCTACATAGTGAGACTCTGTTTCAACCAAAATAAGACTAAGTGAATTTTATTTTCATATATACCAAAAGTAAAGTTAGAAAATAAAATTTGGAAATGAGGAAATGTGTAAAACACTTGCCATGCAAGCCCAAAGACCTGAGTTCAAATCTTTAATGCCACAAACAAAACTAAAGAAGTAAAACCATCTGTGCTTGGAGATAATATGCTTCCACATATAGAAAAAAATCAAGTGTTTTGCCATGAAACAATTAGAATTAATAAATGAATTCAGTAAAAAAGTAAAGATTCAAAATGAACCAAAATTTTTCTGTGATCAATAAGGAATCTGATTAAAATGATTAAAACAATCTCATTTGTGATAGCTATAAATATAAAATAATACATAGGAAGTGAAGCACCTGCACAATGAAAAATTTAAAACTCTGGTGAGATAAACTGAACAACACACACACACCTACACACACACCTACACACACACACACACACACATGAAAATGTCCCCATGTTTGTGGATTAGAAGAGTAGATATTGTTAAAATGCACATACTGCATCAAAATACCAATGCCATTCCTCACAAAAATAAAAATAAATAACTCTAAAATTCATACTGAAGAACAAAAGCCTCCAATGTAATTGTTTAGTGACAATATGGACCACAACCAAGGCAAGTATTAGATCTTTGAGATCCATTGTGAATCTCCCTGGTTTTTCTGTGACAGGGTCCTGCTATGTAATTGAAGCTGACCTTGAACTCACCATGACCTTAAACTCATGCTCCCTTCACCTCAGGCCTCAGCCTTCAGAGTGTTGGGATTGCAGGTAAGTGCCACCACTGTCAGCTAGCCAGAGTAAACTTAATTCCCCCCACCCCAAAAAAGCTGTAGGTATCACAATATTTAATTCCAAAACACACTACAGAGCCACAGCAGCAAAACAGCATGGTTCTAGCATTAAAAAAAATAGACAAATCATTGGAACAAAAAGCTGATGTGTAACAAAGATGCCAAAAATGCATCAGAGATGGGATGACCTTTGAAATAAAGGGTGGGAGAAAGCCTGGGTGTTCACATGTGAAGGGATGACACTTAACCTATACCTTTCAGTCTACACAAAAACTAACTCAAAACGGAGCAACAACCTAAATGTAAAACTATAAACTATAAAACACAGGAGAATCAGATCAAGACACTGATACAGGCAATGGCTTCAAATGTACAGGAAACAAAAGTAAAAATTAACAAAAGAGATTACGAGAAAACAAAAACCTTTGCAAGGGGAATAATCAAAAAAAGTAAAAAGACAAGCTACAGAATGGAGGAATATTTCCTAACATTTCATCTGATAGAGGATTAATATCCAGAAAAAAAGAACTCAAAATCTTTAACCAAAAAATACACAGTCGTATTAAAATGTATAACTGATTTAAATGGTTACTTCTTAAACTATAAGTAACCAATAAATCTGAAAAATATATACTCAATATCTTTAGCTATCAGGGAAATGCAAAACAAGGTTATATTGACATTTATCTCACTTTATACAGAAAACCAACCAAATAAATGCTGGCAAGGATGTGGAGAGGAACGAAATCTTATATACTGTTTGTGGACTTACAAATGAGTATGGCCATCATAGAAAACAGCACGAACACTGGCTGAACTAAACATAGATCAACTATACTGTCTAGCTCTTCCAAATGTGAGAATAAAATCAACTGAACAAAGTCAGAACACCAAAGGGATATTCATCTGCACTTCCATTTACTGTTGTACTAACCAAGAGAGATAACCTAGCAATCAGCCTAAATGCCCAACAGATGAATAAAGTTAATTTGGTACATGTACACACAATTGAATATTATTTAGCAATAGAGAATGAAGACTTGTCTTTTGAAGTAAAATGGATGGAAGTAGAGGACATTATTTTAAATGAAGTAAGTCAGACATAGAAAGAATGTGTGTTCTTTCATATAGAAGTTAGAAATTTTGATGCCAATGAAAAATAGTGATTAAAATACACTGGAAAGAGTTGGAAGTATAGATAAAAAGAGGTTGGATTCGATTGGGGAAAGATGTATCCATATATGGAAGTATGCCACTGAATCCTATTAACACATATAATCGAAAATAAAATATTAAAAAAAATAAAGACTTTGGGCTGGAGAGATGGTTCTGCAGTAAGTGGGGAGCACTGACTGTTCTCCCAGAGGTCCTGAGTTCAATCCCCAGCACCCACATGGTGGCTCACAACCATCTGTAATGGGATCTGATGCCCTTTGTTAAGTAACTGAGATGGACTAGAGCTTGCTATGTAGCCCTGCTATAAACAAAACGGTTGCAAAAAACCCCAAAAACCACCACCAGCAGCAATGATCAAAAACAAAAACAAAAACAAAACAAACCCCAATGGTTGCTTTAGTGGTAAAGCACTCCAAGTATACACAAGGCTCTGAATTCATACCCTAGCATCACAGAAAATCACTTAAGACTAGAACAAAAGACAGATAAAACTTCTACAAGGAAAATCTGAGAAGCATTGAAGCTGCAAATAAGGATGGAAATAATATGCAGATTTTATACTCAGTTTAAATTTTGTCTGTAAGGATGCTTTGCCTGCATGTGTGTCTGTGCACCGTGTAGTTCAGTGCCTAAGCAGGCTGGAAGAGTGTTACTATCCTAGTCTGATGTTACGATGGCTCTGAGCTGCCATGTGGGGACTGGGAATCAAGCCTAGGTCTTCTGGAAGAGCAGCCAGTGCTCTTAGCTGAGCCATCTCTCCAGCCCATGTATATAAATTTAGAAGATTTAATATTTATTAATTTATTTAAATGTTTTGTGTGCATGGTATTTGTATATGATCCACCTATGCATATGTGCGAGGTTGTTAGGTGTCTCCGTCTATTGCATACCACCTTGTTTTTGAGAAAGGGTGTCTCCCTGAAACTGAAACTAGATTAGCCAGACTGGATGAACGGCTAGTTGCTGGGATCCTACCTTCTAAGCCTCTCAACCCTGGGATGATAGATAAATGCTACCATGTCTGCTTTCTACATGGCATGAGGGATCTACACTCAGGCCCTCACGCTGATGCTCCGAGTACTTTGCACACTGGGCCATCTCCCCAGGTTTACTTAGTTACCTACTTATTTGTTTTCGAGGTGAAATAGCTCCATTGCCCAAGATGACCTCAAACTCCTAGACCCACGTGACCTTTCAGCTTCAGCCTTCCAACTATTGGAGTCCATGGCACCATACCATCATAATTTTCATAACACATCAAGGCATATTTGGATACTCGATATACACATACCCATAGATATAAAAGAAGTGGCTGCTTCTCAGTGAGAGAAAAAATTAAAATAGTGCTAGGACAAATGGATATGTATTCACCAATAATAGAAAATGTCTTTGAGAACTTGGAGTGCTGAGTTTCTTAAATATAGATGAAAACAGCATATACACGAATGAAGAGAGTGAATGTTAGGGATGTAGCTTGACCAGCTGCATGCATGAGGCCTTGGCTCCAGCCTTAGAATGACTGTGGAGAGAAGCCACATGCACACCATACAGGAGTGGAAGATTTTCAATGAATGCAATTATATGAAGAACATATAAAGGACCATGCTTTAGAAATACTGTAAGGAAGGCTTAGTGTGGTGGCTCATGCTAGCTCTTAGGGGGCTGAGGCAGGAAGATTGCTCTGAGTTTAAGATGAGTAGCCAATAAAAATAATGAGAGGATAAACAAACCCCATAGCCATCAGGGATGACAATTAAAACCACAATGAAATGTAATTTTATCCCTACTCAACTGGCAAAAATGAAAAGTTCTGACATGGGGGCTAGAGAGATGGCTCAGTGGTTAAGTGAACTGACCACTGTTCTTCTACAGCTCCTGAGTTCAACTCCCAGTGACCACATGGTGGCTCATAACCATCTATAATGAGATCGGATGCCCTCTTCTGGCACACAGGTGTACATGCAGATAGAGCACTCAAACATTAAAAAAAATACATATATACATATGAATAAACAACATTTAAAAAATTCTGACAAGGGGTTGAGGACAGCTTAGTGAAAACGATTGTTCGGCAAGCATGAAAACCTTAGCTCAATCCCCAGCATCCATGTAAACAGGCAGGCATGATAGTACATGTTCATAATCCCAACTCTATAGAGGTCAAAAAGCTAAGGCTAAATGGCAAACCCTAGGCCCCAGTGACATATACTGTCTTAAAAATCATAGTGGACGACACCAAAGTAATGACTCCCAAGACTGATCTCTGTCTTACACACACACACACACACACACACACACACACACACACACACTGTGTCATAAAAAGTTGGTCAGTGTTTGAAAACACAGTTTGGAATAGTTTGTAGTATATGCGCCTAGCATCTCTACTTGTAGAAATTCAAAATGGCTGGGCATACTATACTTTCTTTGGTGAGTTTATACTAAGTGCAAGATGTCAGACACAAAGGAGTCCATACTGAAAAATTAATGTAGGACTAGAGGTTTGGGCTGTGGTTCTTCTTTAAGGGGCTGTGGTTCTTCTTTAAGGAGACTAGAAGAGAGCACAGTGGAACTTCTGGGATGCTTCTAACACTATTTCTTCATCTGGGGGCTCCTTATGTGTATTCCCCTTAGTAAACAACTCACTGAAACAGTATGAGTATCACTGGGACACTTTCATACGTGCAAACTAATACTTGAGTGGACTAACACACTTGCTAACTTCCTGCAATGCATTTGTAATCTAATTGTAATGGGAAATGTACTTACTAACTGAAGGAAGAATAATACCTGGAAAAAGCAATTCAACAAGGAACGAAAAAGGTCTATAAACAAAAATATATTCAACCCATGAGGCAACAATTTCACTTAGCAAATCAGCAGCAATATTTAATAAAAAAAGGAATAATCTCATGCTGTGCCTTTTTGGGAATAAGAGAGCATCTATTTTAAAATTTTGTATTTTGGGGAAAGATATAAAATTGAAGGTATGCCACATGCCCTATATTCCCAAATCTAGTCGACTGCGTGAGCGTAGCCTGCGAGACGTGATGAAGACTGTTCATTTGTGATGCCTCCTCCAGGCTGCTCAACAGCATGGCTATTACTATGTGTCGGCTCACGGGAGGAAAGCATTGTGCCCTGTCTATGTAGATGGCTGCCACGGCATAGCAGCCGCATGCTTGGGTCTCAGTGAACAAAGGAAAATTAGATACCCAAGGAACTAAACAGCCAGAGAGTAGAAGCAATAATACTAAACCACAACTTTTGGGTTTTTTTTTTTTTTTTGAAGTTGAAGGAAAAAGATAACTTAGTATTAAAAAAAAACTCAAAAGAAATAACTAAAGTAATTAGCTACTATTTGCCAAAAACAATGCCATTTATCATCCCAAATAATAAAATATTAAAACAATTCCAATTTAATTTGGAAGCTAGAGTCCCATGAGAAAAACAACTTCATAAACCCAGGTTTTATTCTTCGACACCCTTCTTCCTCATGAATAAAAAAGGCAAAAGGCAAGAGAAACAATACCAATAAATATTGGCAGAGGTAATTTTCTTTTTACCCATTTAATATCAAGAAAACTCAAAGAGTGTAATCAATAAAAATTGTATTGGAACAAATATATTACCAAATGGATGAATTTCAAGAACATAATGTTGAAGAAAATAGTTACAGAACACACATACATAATGAAGCCATTTTTATGTTAAGTTTAGAAATTGGCAGAATATCAGTACATGTTGCTAAAAAGTACAAGAATAGAGAAATTAATGGAAAAGACAAATGTGACAGCCCACACTTAGAACAGTAGTTAAATCTGTCCCTTAATCCAATGTAACCTGACCTAATTCCTTAAAGACTGCTTTGGCAAAAACCCTTGAAAACCGCAGTGGGAAAATCTATCCATTTCTCAGCTTTCATTATGTAATAACAATGAAGCATTTGCCACAAATGACAATCCCTTTCATACAGAAACCCACACCAGGGTATCCATGTATCACTCTGGCTCCTCGATGTCATTATTTGAGTACTTTACTCCTGGCCTTAAAATGTAAGTGTTCCTCACTATTATGTAGTGTTGCTTTCTCATTATCTAGTTGCATAATTTTCAAATATATGTCCCTAGACCAGCTGTTTCTAATATCTTATCCAGAATTTAGGACCTCCTCCTGAACATTTTCTAATATGTATTCTAAATCTGACACATTCCAAATCGAATCCAGAAGTGTTTCCTCTGTAATCTCCTTTCTACTAGTCACTTGAGAGCAGGGGGCATTGCAAGAAAAAGCACATTAGGTGATGTGATTATTGTTGTAGATATCACACTCACATAAACTAAGATGACCCCAATGCCTCTAGGAGATCTTCCGAAGCCAACGTTGTGCATGTGGCCCAGTATGGGTAGTCATGGGTATGTGACACACTCTGCTTCATCCCTGCCTTTCTTACAGTTCTTGGCATCTTTCACCTTATCTAGGCCTCAACTGTGGCATTTTTCATTACCTTCTTTGCCTCAAAAAAGAGGAAATCATTTG
Organism: Apodemus sylvaticus; assembly: GCF_947179515.1. Lineage (NCBI taxonomy): Eukaryota > Metazoa > Chordata > Mammalia > Rodentia > Muridae > Apodemus > Apodemus sylvaticus. The sequence continues at coordinate 61,425,780 of NC_067495.1, read as the reverse complement.
AAATGTAAATAAAAATATATCGAATAAAAAAAAATATTAAAAAAAAAAATCAAACCAGCCACATAGATATGCCTGCCCTCCTCACTCTCAATAATATGGCATGTAGCAATATTCTGACGGGCTATACATCCACCCTCTCTGCAGGTATTAGGGAGGAGCCTGGCAAGTTTCGTATTTCACAACAGGTAGAAAATGACTCCTTCTAATAGAGGAGGAAGACTTATCTTTGAGAATGGAAACTGACATAATTCCATTAGTAGACGCTACACCCATATGACCCTCTTCCATACTCAAAATGACTTCAAACGCTAACAAGCACCTACCAAACTCCCTGCAGTGTTAATTTAACTGACGAAGTACAGACATATTATAGCATAATTTGTCCCTTTATTAGATACAAACAAAAGCATAGAAAAAATTAATAGTTACAGTGAGGCTACCAGTTAGTAGGACTTCTGCTAGTTTCTAACTATGAATATGTTTAGTTGGCGTATCTCTCAGGATTTAGGTTTTACAAATGAGGCAAGAAAAAATAGTAGGCCAAAGACAAGGCAAGAGTAAGCCCCACCTAAGTCACACATCAGGGAGGTTCAGACTGGGGAATCCTAGAGGACAGCCTGAATTCTTCAGTCAGTACATTCCCAAGAATGTGAGGGGAAAGAAGGGATGGAGGAGCTATCAACAGATTTTAAAAGATCTAGGGATCAGGATGATGCACCTCCTCACAACTGTACCCTCAGTCTTTGCTAACAGGGACAGTAAGTAGAATGAGTTCAAGGCCAGCCTGGGCTTAACAGTGAGAACCTGTCTCAAACAGAAAACAAAACCAAGGGCCTATCAAATAACAAAGTGTGAGTCTTATTTATATTCTTATTCAAATAAATAAAATCTGAGACAATTTAATCGAGTAATTTTAGGCAAGAGTCTTTTAAAATGAGTGCTTTTTATTTTTTTGAAAAGTTAAAAATTCCTTAATTTTTTATTCCTGGTACCACTACCACAATTTACAGGGCAATATACCTGATGTAATGAAAAGAAAAAGAAAAAGCTACAACAGATGAAAAACCTCAGGGATGTACATCTAACGGACACTACACTGCATTCATCAATAGCACACCTTTTGCAAACTGGCTATGACAGACCTGAACAGGAAGGCTTTCCTGTTTAAGCTGCAGTGACTTTCCTGAAGGTGCATCATCATTCCTTCTGTGGCAGATTAGTTCCACTAATGCATTTGACTGTCGCAAAGTAACCTGCAGCTCAACAACTTGGTCTCTCTCCTGTTAAGAACTGTAGCAGTTTCTGTTTTATTTTAAAGCCTTCTTGTAACCATATACACTAAAGGTGTGCACCACCACTGCCTGGTGTTAACTTTTTTTTCATTTTAATATTTTTATTTTCTTTATTCTTTGTTTACATTCCAAATGATTTCCCCTTTCCCAGATCCCCCCTCCCCATATATCCCATAAACCTTCTTCTCTCCACCCATTCTCCAATCACCTCCCTCCTTTTTCTCTGTCCTTATATTCCCCTCCAACGCTAGATCACTCCTTTCCAGGATCAGGACCCTCTCCATACTTCTTCATGGGAGTCATTTGTTATGCGATTTGTGCCTTCGGTATTCAGAGTTTCTGGGCTAATTAATATCCACTTATCAGAGATTGCATTCCATGTGTATTCTTTTGTGATTGGGTTACCTCACTCAGGATGATATTTTCCAGATCAAACCATTGGCCTAAAAATTTCGTGAATTCATTGTTTCTAATTGCTGAGTAGTATTCCATTGTGTAAATATACCACATTTTCTGTATCCATTCCTCCTTTGAGGGGCATCTGGGTTCTTTCCAGTTTCTGGCTATTATAAATAAGGCTGCTATGAACATAATGGAGCATGTGTCTTTATTGCATGCTGGGGAATCCTTTGGGTGTATGCCCAGGAGAGGTATAGCAGGGTCCTCCGGAAGTGTCATGTCCAGTTTTCTGAGGAACCTCCAGACTGATTTCCAAAGTGGTTGTACCATCTTACAGCCCCACCAGCAGTGGAGGAGTGTTCCTCTTTCTCCACATCATTGCCAACACCTGCTGTCTCCCGAGTTTTTGACCTTAGCCATTCTGACTGGTGTTAAGGTGAAATCTTAGGGTTGTTTTGATTTGCAATTCCCTAATGACTAATGATGCTGAGCACTTCTTAAGGTGCCTCTCGGCCATCCGAATTTCTTCAGGTGAAAATTCTTTGTTTAGATCTGTACCCCATTTTTAATAGGGTTATTTGATTCCCTGGGGTCTAACTTCTTGAGTTCTTTGTATATATTGGAAATTAGCTCTCTATCAGATGTAGGGTTGGTGAATATGTTTTCCCAATTTGTTGGTTGCCGTTTTGTCCTTTTAACAGTGTCCTTTGCCTTACAGAAACTTTGTAATTTTATGAGGTCCCATTTGTCAATTCTTGATCTTAGAGCATAAGCTATTGGTGTTCTGTTCAGGAACTTTTCCCCTGTGCCCATGTCCTCAAGGGTTTTCCCCAGTTTCTTTTCTATTAGTTTCAGAGTGTCTGGTTTTATGTGGGGGTCCTTGATCCACTTGGAGTGGAGTTTAGTACATGGAGATAAGAATGGATCAATTCGCATTCTTCTGCATGCTGACCTCCAATTAAACCAGCAGCATTTGTTGAAAAAGCTATCTTTTTTCCACTGGATGTTTTTGTCTCCTTTGTCGAAGATCAAGTGACCGCAGGTGTGTGGGTTCATTTCTGGATATTCAATTCTATTCCATTGGTCCACTTGTCTGTCACTGTGCCAATACCATGCAGTTTTTAACACTATTGCTCTGTAGTATTGCTTGAAGTCAGGGATACTGAATCTCCCAGAATTTCTTTTGTTGGTGAGAATAGTTTTAGCTATCCTGGGGTTTTTGTTATTACAGATGAATTTGAGAATTGCTTTTTCTAACTCTGTGAAGAATTGAGTTGGGATTTTGATGGGGATTGCATTGAATCTGTAGATTGCTTTTGGCAAGATGGCCATTTTAACTATATTAATCTTGCCAATCCACGAGCATGGCAGATTTTTCCATTTTCTGAGGTCTTCTTCGATTTCCTTCTTCAGAGACCTGAAGTTCTTGTCGTATAGATCTTTCACTTGTTTGGTTAGAGCCACACCAAGATACTTTATATTGTTTGTGGCTATTGTGAAGGGTGTCATTTCCCTAACTTCTTTCTCAGCCTGCTTATCCTTTGAGTATAGGAAGGCTACTGATTTGCTTGAGTTGATTTTATAACCAGCCACTTTGCTGAAGTTGTTTATCAGCTGTAGGAGTTCTCTGTTGAAGGTTTTCGGGTCACTTAAGTAGACTATCATGTCATTTGCAAATAGTGATAATTTGACTTCTTACATTCCAATTTGTATCCCCTTGACCTCCTTATGTTGTCTAATTGCTCTAGCTAGAACTTCAAGGACTATATTGAAAAGATATGAAGAGAGAGGATAGCCTTGTCTATTCCCTGATTTTAGTGGGATTGTTTCAAGTTTCTCTCCATTTAGTTTGATGTTGGCTACCGGTTTGCTGTATATTGCTTTAATGATGTTTAGGCATGGGCTGAATCCTGTTCTTTCCAAGACTTTTAGCATGAAAGGATGCTGAATTTTGTCAAATGTTTTTTCTACATCTAATGAGATGATCATATGGTTTTTTTCTTTGAGTTTGTTTATGTATTGGATAGCATTGATGGATTTCCATATATTGAACCATCCCTGCATCCCTGGGATGAAGCCTACTTGATCATGGTGGATGATCGTTTTGATGTGTTCTTGGATTCGGTTGGCAAGAATTTTATTAAGTATTTTTGCATCGTTATTCATAAGGGAAATTGGCCTGAAGTTCTCTTTCTTTGTTGGATCTTTGTGTGGTTTTGGAATCAGCATAATTGTGGCTTCATAGAACGAGTTGGGTAGAGTTCCTTCTGTTTCTATTTTGTGGAATAGTTTGAAGAGTATTGGTTTTAGGTCTTCTATGAAGATCTGATAGAATTCTGCACTGAAGCCATCTGGTCCCGTGCTGGTGTTAACTTCTAAAGTCATTATAGCTCCCACCACCACCAGAATTACCTCCACCAAAATTTCCTCCTTCATTGTAACCATCATATCTATCTTCTTTCACCACCACCATATCCAAAGCCTTGGTTTCCATATCCCGCTCCTCTACCTCCATAAACTCTTCTGCTACTGTAACCAGAACCACCACCATAGTTGCCACCATCACCTCCAAATCCATTATATCCACCATCACCTCCTCCATAACTATCTCTGCTGCCACCATCTCCACCACCATAGCTTCCTCTTATACCAGTTTCTTCCACCACCTCCAAAGTTTCCTCCACAACCCATAAAGTTGCCAGACCTACCTCCATGACCTCCCTGTGATCCAGCAGACTGTATCTCTTGTTTAGAGAGACTTTTTTTCACTTCACAATTATGCCCATTAATAGTGTGGTATTTCTGAACATCAATGTTATTAACTGTGTCATGATCATCAAAAGTTACTAAAGCAAATCCTCTTTTCCCCACTCTGCCTGTCTTCCATAACTTCTATGGTTTCAATCTTGCCATACTTTTCAAAGTAGCCTCTCAGCTTATATTCTTCCCTATCCTCTTTAATGCCACCAACAAAAATTTTCTTCACTGTTAAATGGGCACCAGGCTTTACAGAAACCTCTCTAGAAACAAACAGCTCTCTTTGGTAGCACGGCACAGCAGTCAGCCTTGTGTGGCAGAGCACACACGGCAGCACCCACCTCTTCAACACAAGAGCAGGTCACAACACCAAAGCCTCAGGAATATTTTGTTTGGGGATCTCACACAGTCTTTAAGTGTGCCCCATTTCTCAAAATGTTCTCTTAAGCTATCATCTGTGGTTCAAAGCTCAGACCCACCAATAAACCAGCTGCTCTGGTTCCTTTAGATCACCCCTACACCCGCCCCGGGCAGCTTGCAGCGGGCGGTGGCAGCAGCAGCATCGCCCAGAGACAGGCTAGGGGCAGCTAGGTGGCAGTTTTACCTCCATTTTGAGACCAGACTCGCCTCTTCCAACTCGAGTTCAATATGGGACCCAGAGGAAGAGGCCTTAAAATGAGTTCTTACTTTTTTACATATATACCCTGAAATGAAACAAGACATCTGGGCTTAGTTTAATATTATCCATCCACTGCCCCAAATCTGACTACCTCACCAAAATGCTATCAGAGGGAGAAAGGACATAGGATGCAGGTGAGACAAGACTGGTCACATTGTTAATCACCATTAAAACTGCTCCACATATCTAGGGGAGTCATCACACCATCCAGACCACTTTTATACATGCTCAGAAAACTTTCTAAAGGGGAAAGAGAAGATACAAACTCAGTATCAACCCAAAAATCCATACAAGGAGTACACAATCCAACAACCCAAGCACAAAGTGAAGGAAGAAAAATAAAAGCATACAGCTAGGCAGACAGTCTCTCAAATGTAAGGGAAAGTAGAGAAGATATACAACCTAAACAAAACACAAAATTAACACATAGGTTAGAATACAAAGGAAGCCTATTTGCAATATCATGTCAAATTTGAGAATCTACACAAAATGAATAATTTCCTGAAAAATACAAATTAGCAAAATTGAATCAACATATTAAAAATCAAATCACCAAAAACACATTTGAAAAGAATCCAAATACAGTATAAATGGTGTTAAAGCAAACCTGAAAGCTTTCCAAATCATTTTATATTCAAACTAATATTAGATGGGAAAGCACATATACCAAAAAAGTTATAGGCCAGATTCGCAAAAGCTATAAGACATATAACTAAGACAGTAAATCCAGCAGGAGAGAGAAAAAATAGCCTCTCATAGTCAATTCAGTATATTATAGAAAATCTATTTTTAGAATTCTATCAACAGAAAGTAGGAGAAGGGATACTTTCTCCTTTCTAATCAATGATAAGTGATAAAATACAACACTATTTTACTCCTCTCTCTTATTTTTGTTGAGATGGTGTTTCATGTAGCCCAGGCTGGTCTCCAACTTATTATGTAGCTGAAGATGGCCCTGAACTCCTGAGTCTCTCGTTTCTACTTCCACATGTTGGGAATATGGTATACCTATTATATCTATCTGGTACTCATTTCTTATTTTAAAATTATACAACTAGGGCTGGAGAGACGGCCCAGTGGTTAAGAACACTGGATGCTCTTCCAGAGGACCCAGATTCCATTTCCATCACCTACATGGTGGCTTACAACTCTCTTCTGGCCTGTGTGGGCACCAGGCACATATGTGGTACATAGTCATACAAGCAGGACAAACACCCATAACACATAAAATAAAATAATAATTTAAAAGTGCAACTACTTGCAAACCAACAATAAAGGACCCCTTTCTTAACTTGATAATGGCTGCATGCTATAAATGTACAGTAGATGGTCAACAGTAAATCACTGGGAACTTCCTGGCTAGAGTATTTAAAAAAGAATGCCAATTACCACTGGCACCACCCAGCATAACCCTAATGAAGTTAATGAAAGAAGTGAGGCCGAAATATTTGAAATGAAGAGACAAAAGTGTTCAATCAAAAATAACGTGACATCACTCTGGAGGCAGGGGCAGAGGCAGGTGGCTCTCTGAGTTCAAGATTAGCCTGGTCTAACAGAGTGAGTTCTAAGCCAGCCATGGAAAGGCCAAAAAAAAAAAAAAAGAGGAGGAGGAGAAGGGACAGTGGAAGCCACTGAGACAATCTCAGCAGATGAGAGAAGAAAGCAGTGAAGCAAGGTAGGTAGGTACCAGAACAGGATCAGAAAAGGATTCTTTTCAAACTATGTAGACACAGAAAACAGAAAATCCTCAAAATATCAACAAAGCTCTATAATATGCTGCAGTAAGCCTAACAAGACAAGTACATTAATAAGTTGTATCAAGACACCTGCAAATTTTACCCAAATTCTCCTTATTAACTGAACTCCAATTTTCAGTACTTGATGATCTCATTCCTAACAAGACAAGTAAGTAAATAAGTTGTATCAAGACACCTGCAAATTTTACCCAAATTCTCCTTAACTTATTAACTGAACTCCAATTTTCAGTACTTGACGATCTCACTCTAAAATTCTCAGAAAGCAATTCTGACAAACGAAAAGTCAAGGGGAACTTGACTTTCCAGAGTAAAACATAACATACTCCTGACTCTTTAAAGATGCATTCACAAACAAACTGATCCACAGTTCAGAATAGTCTAGAAATAAATCCTTCTTTCAAGGGTTTTTGTTTGCTTGCTTGTTTGTAGTCTGGGGACTGAACGTAGGGCCTTGTGCCTGCTAGGCAAGTGTTCTACCACTGGGCTATGTTCCCTGCCTAATCAACAATGCTGTTCAGAACATCTGTGCGCCTGCCCTTTTGTAATCATGTTTTAATTTCACTCCAGGACATACTTAGGAATGCTTAGAAGATGGTAAATATGTGCTTATAAAAGAACTTCTTTTTAATAAGCAGTGCATAAACAGGATATCCATGTAAAGGAAAAATGACCCTCAATTCTTATCTCATTTTATAAGCAAAAACTAATTTAAGACCCATCACAGAACTAAATGCAAATTAAGTCCATGAAACTTCAGATAGGAGCACACTCAATAATTTTGTAGTAGACAAAGATTTAATGGATAAGACACCAAAAAACAAAAGAAAAAAAATTGATAGCTTAGACCACATCAAAGTTTTGTTCAACAAAAGACATCATTAAAATAGGTACAATGGGGCCGGGCAGTGGTGACTCATGCCTTTAATCCCAGCACTTTGGGACAGAGGCAGGTAGATCTTTGAATTTGAGGTAAGCCTGGTCTACAGAGGGAATTCCAGGACAGCCAAAGAAAAACCTTGTCTCAAAAAACTGAAGATGTGATGGTTTGGTGGGTAAAGGTACTTGCCACCAAGCCTCCTGATCTGAATTTGATCTCATAACCCACACAGTAAGAAAGAAACAACTCCGAAAAATTATCCTCTGACCTTTACATGTCTATCACAGCATATGCTTGTGAACATACACATATACACAAACATACACATACAAAAACTACAAAACAAAATAGGCAGGAACCAAGTGTAATGGTACCCACCTATAATTTAGCAGTCAGGGCCAAATACAAGAGGATCCACAGCTCAAGGCTATCTCAGGCCACTTAGTGAGTTCCAGGAAGCATGAGCTACAAAAGAAACCCCTATCTCAAAACAAACAAACAAACAAGCAAACAAACAAATGACAGGTAACTTGCAATCTGGAAAAGAATATTTGCAACCCAAGTACTTCCTTCTTAAACCCAGAAAATATCAAGAACCAGAAACCTCAGCAAAAAGATGGAAAATTCAAATTCTGAAAAAGGCAAGAAAGATATGAGCAGACACTTAGGAAAAAGTAGAGTAGCTGGTAGCCAGTATTACTAAAAGGGAGCCAGCACAAGTCATCTAGGAAGTGCAAATTAAAACTATGAGAATATGCAGATTGACACCTATTACAATGTATGAAGCAATCTGAATGATGAAGACAGGAACAAGTGGGAACTCACTGGAGATATGATAGCAAATATATTAGAGAACTGCTAATCAATATAAGCACATATTTACCATCTTATATTCCTAAGTATGTCATGGAGTGAAATTAAAACATATTCACAAAAAGGCATGCACACAAATGTTCTGAACAGTATTGTTCATAATGACTAACATTTGAAACAAGTCAAAAGGTAATGGAAGTCAAATCATTGTCTAGTCAAAGTCTAGAACATTATTCAGAAATACAAAGAGACAATCATTAGCCAAAGCAAGAATATATATAAACCTCAAAAACATTATGCTGGGCTGAGGAGCACAGCTCGGTAGTACAGCACTTGCCTAGCATGGGTTCAGTTGTCAGCAATACAAAGCAAACCAATGGCCCAGAGAGGCCATTATGTGAAGCTATGAGGGTGAAGCCTGGATTGCATTGGAGACCCCAAGATGCTGGAGATGCCAGAGCTGTGGGATATCTGCCAAGGAGAGCTGTTAACAGGGTATGGAAGCAGCCCAAGAGTGAGAAGTGTGTTACAGTCAACACAGTTGAAAGGAGTTGAAGATCTGAAGAGTGCTTTGACATCAGGCAGAAACGTAGAATGTTAAGTTTGCTCTTAAGGTTTTTGGTCTTGCTTTGTTTCAATAGCTCTTCACTATGCTCTCTTTCTTCCCTTTTGGAATGGTAATGTGCCATTGTATGTTGGAAGTATGTGATCTGCTTTTTGATTTTGATTTTAGAGGGGGTTACAGTTAAGAGAATATATGAGTCTCAGAAGAGACTTTGAACTTTTAAACAGTGTATAGAAACTTTTGAAGTTGGACTGAATACATTTTTGCATGATGATATAGTTACAAGCCTATGGGGGCCAGGGAGCAGACTGTGGTGGTTTAAATAAGAATGGCCCCCTATAGGCTCATGTACTAGATTTTCTACTTTTAATATGCATGCACATACACAGACACACAAAAGATTTTATGTGTCTATATAAAATCTTGGATCCATAATGAGAGAAAACATATTTTTATTCTGACTGACTTATTTTGCTTACTATCATCTCCATTGGGTTCCATTTTCCTGCATGCTGAACAATTGTGTTCTTTGGCTAGAACAACTAAAGTCAGCCTTATTTTTTCAATGATTCATTTATTTACATGTGGGCATCTGCATATCTGAGCATGTGTGAACGTGGAGGCCAGAAGATAACATTGGGTATCTTTCTCTATTGTTTTATGCCTATTCTTTTGAGGCAGGGTCTCTCCTGAACCTCAGACTCACATTTTCTCTACTAGGATGGAAGCCTGCAATCACAACGATGTTCCCGTCTCCACCCTGTTCTGAACTTCAGGTATTAGCAAGATGTCTGGCTTGTTACAAGAGTGAGTGCTATAATCCAAACCGTGGTCATGATTGCTCTGCAAATTCTCTAAACTTCGGAGACATCTCTCTAGCCCCAGTCTTAAGGTCTGTGGTCTGGTCTGGCCTACAACTTATCATCCTTTTGCTTCAGTTTAATGTTTTATTTGTTAATCTTTTTAGTCATCTCTTATACTTGACTGGATTAGAAGTGTGGCCTCTTTTGGAAATAGTGTCATTGGGGTAGGCTTTGAAATCTCAAAAGCCCATACCAGGCCCAGTCTTTCAGAGTCAGCTAGTCTCTCTCTGCTTGCAGATTAGGATGTAGATCTCAATTCCTTCTCCAGCACCATACCTGCCTGCCACCAAGCTCTCTGCTATGATGATAATAGACTAAGTCTTTGAAACTGTAAGCCAGCCCCCAAGTAAATGCTTTCTTTTATATAAGAGTTGCCTCAATCATGGTATTTCTTCACTGTAATAGAACACTGACTAAAACAATTGTTAAGTGATAGACACAGTAATTAGCATGATGTGCTAATCATTTCATAATGAATTTATATTGCTAAAATATTGCATTATCTTGAACATATATGATGTTTATGTGTAAAGAATAAAACTCAATAAACCTAAAAAGAGAGGAAAAAAATCACTCTAACAGTAGCCAATTCTAATTAGCAAAATAGTTGATAGAAAACATACATAATATTTGAGGTTTGCTCAAGCAATGAATAAATGCTAAAGCAGAGTTATAAAGTACCTGGGTGTCGAAGGTGTACCCCTGTCCATACATGAAGCCCTTGGTAAATGATTGAAGTCCAAGCATTTAAGGAGATGTGAGACTGGTCACTAGCCTATCCTTAAGTTTGTGTGAGGGCAAACTAGACAGAATATAAACTGTACAGATTAGTTCAAGAAATCTACAGGACTGAAACTAACCAAATGCCACCACCAAAAATCAAGGAATAAATGAAAGCACAAAAATAATGTGACCATGCCAAACATGATGAAAAGCTCTTGACAAATACCCATACATAATAAAAGTAATGCTCACCAACCCAGACATGTGCTTCCTCAACATGGTTGGAGGCTTCTATGAAAAATGCACATCACACATAAACTTAAAGGGAAAAACCCTGTATTTTCTCTCAAGATCAAGAACACGACAATATTCACATATACTACTTCTACCAAATAATGTACTGAAGCTTCTTCTAGAAGGACAAATAGGCAGATAAGAAAAAGAAGTAAAGAAATAAAAGTATCCAGATTGTAAAGAAGTAAAATTCTCCCTTCACAAATCCTGTAGAGAGCCATCACGAAACATCTAACCAAACTATTAGAACCAACAAACAGGGTAGGCCAATGGATACAAGATCAACTTACTCAACTCAGTAAACAATTTTAAAAATGAAATTAACAAAACAATTCCATTTTAATAGTTTTGAAAAGAATACTTAGAAATAAAATTAACAGAACCATTAAAGTAATACTTCAAAAAAAAAGCTCATTAAAAGATAATAAAGAAAAAAGATAGCATTCACAATTGTGAGACTGAACAGTGCTGAAGGCAATGCTCTGCACAGATCTGCAGATTAGGTATGGCAGCTATGAAAGCTCCTGCTGGCTCCTTTGCAGAAATCGGTAGGTTGATCCTCAAATTGCCATGGAAATTTAAGGAACCCTGAAGAACCAATGCAATCTTGAAAATAAAATTGTTGGGGGTGTGTGTGTCATATTTCTCAACTTCAAAATTTCACTCCATAAGTATAGTAATCAGGTCAGAGAGGCACTTGGGAAAGCAAAGGGACCCAGAGCCACCAGCTAGTCTAATCACTTCACAGGGGAAAAAAGAAGTCTTCAAACAAATGATACTAGATAACTAGATATCCACATGCACAGGAAGGAAATCTTAACCTCACATGCAAAAATTATTTAAAATGAATCAAATATAACTGATAAAAATGGTCATTTTCCCTAAGAAAATATACAAATTGTCAATGAGTATGTGAAAACAATTGTTAGCATATAGATGAAAACCACAATGAAATACTATTTTATACCTATTAGGAGGGCTAGAATTAAATAAAAAAAACCAACATAAAATTGGGCTGGAGAGATGGCTTGGTGGTTAAGAACACTAACTGCTCTTCCAGAGTTCCTGAGTTCAATTCCCAGCAACCAAATGGTGGCTCACAAACATCTATATTGGGATATGATGACCTCTTCTGGCATGCAGGTAAGTAGATGTACGCAAATAGAGTACTAATATACATAAAATAATTAAATCTTTTTAAAAAGACATAAATACCCAGTGTTGTAGCACATGCCTTTAATCTCAGAGACAGGAGGATCCTTGTGAGTTCAAGGCCAGTGTGCTCTACAGAGTGAGTTCCAACAGCAATTCTATTCATATATATATGATTATGAATATATGAATGCGCATGCCTGTAATCCCAGCACTCTGGGAGGCAGAGGCAGGCGGATTTCTGAGTTCTAAGTCAGCCTGGTCTACAGAATGAGTTCCAGGACAGCCATAGTCAATAGGGTAGTGGCACGTGACACATGCCTATAATACCAGTACTTGGGAGGTAGAGGCAGAAAGATCAAAAGTTCAAGACTTGGCTATATAGTAAGTTCAAGGCTAGCCTGAGCTACACAATGCTTGATTGAAAAAACAAACAAGCCAGGAAGTGGTGGTGCACACTTTTAATCCCAGCACTTGGGAGGCAGAGGCAGGAGAATTTCTGAGTTCAAGACCATCCTGGTCTACAGAGTAAGTTCCAGGACAGCCAGGGCTTTACAGAGAGGCCCGGTCTTGAAAAAACCAAAAAGAGGAAAAAAAGAAAAAAATAATCAAAAAACAAACAAACAGCAGGGCATTAGTGGCACACACCTTTAATCCCAGCACTCGGGAGGCAGAGGCAGGCGGGTTTATGAGTTGGAGGCCAGCCTGGTCTACAGAGTGAGTTACAGGGCAGCCAGGGCTACACAGAGAAACCCTGTCTCGAAAAACCAAAATAAAACAAAAACAAAAAAAATAAAACCAAACCAAACATGCAGCATTAAGCATAATAACCAATGAAACAAAGACAAACAAAACTTAGAAACCACTCAAACACCTGTCAAAGGAAGAATGCATCAATAAAATGTGTTATTTCTATAAAATGAATTATTAATTTCTCATAAAAAGGAATGAAGCATTGATACATGCTATAGCATGGATGAATTATAAAAACATGATTTGAGAAAACAGTCAATGAATGAAGGGCTAGGGCTATAGCTCAGGATTAGCATGCACAAGAACCTAGGTACTGGCTCAAAAATATCAGTCAATGAAAACAGGGCACACACTGTAAAACCTTCTATAGAGATGCTCAGAAGAGTGATTGTAGAGACAGAGGATTCATTATTGCCAGGGCAGAAGCAAACTGGCTGCTAATGGGTATCAGCTTTGCTCAGGAAAGAATATAAACATCCTAAAATGTACCTTGGTGATGGTTAAACAACCATCATCACCTTATAAATATACTAAAATTCACGCATTGTATATTTTTTAAAAGGATTGGATTTTCTTTATAGAAAAGAAAGTTAAAGTGGAGTTAACCAATAACCTAGCAATTCCATTCCTATGTATGTTTTCAAGATATATTTAAAAGTTTGTCTGAGGTCAGGCACAGTGGCACACACCTTTAACTTTAGCACTCAGGACACAGAGACCAGGCGGATTCCTATGAGACCTGGGCCTGACCTACATATTGAATTATGGGTGAGCCAAAAAATAGAGTGAAAGCCCTTTTCTCAAAACAAAAACAAAAACAAAACCAGTTTGTTTGTATGAAAACTTATACTTACAACAGCCAACATTGGAAAATTGGTGAACAGGACAAAATGTGGTCTATCCATGCAAATAAATATTACTCAGCAATAAAATGAATGAAGTACTGATTAACATGCTACATGACTTTGTGCTAAGTGAAAGACATCAATTACCAAAGATCAAATATTTTCTTTGGAGATAGATGGGAATGGGGGGTGGGCACTAATGGGTTATGGTACTTCTCTTTGGGGTGATAAAATATTCCGAGATCAGGCAGTGGTGATGCCTGCACAACTCTGAATATACAGAATCCATTGGCATGTACAGTTTTAAATACAATATGTGAGTTATATTCAACTATGTAAATCCCACCCATCAACTCAGAACTAAACACCTAATAAAAAGAAGGTAAGGATCTTTAAAAGTATGAATATAAAACAAAATGGGCATGTATAAAACTCATCCAAAAATGAAAGCTCGATGCTGAATTAAGAGCTCATGCGTGTCACTGGGCTACTGTCATACTAGACGTTTCCAATAGCATCAGCTTTCATACGACTTGAGCCATGCTGATAAGGTTTACACATGACAACATCTGCAAGGGACAGCGGGTACATGGAACAGTGAACTGGAATATTTTAATTATAAGTTGGAAGAGATAAATTAAGACTAGAATTTACTGGACCAGATGTAAACCAACTGAAGAAGAGATTCCAATTTCACACTTGAATTTGTGAATCAGCACAAGGGAGAGGAATCAATTTTCACTAGTTTTGAAAGTCATCTCAAATTTGAACTGTAGACACTTAGAAGATGAGCTGAAATAGTCCCTTCAAAATACCAACAATAGCAACAAAAGCACGCAAGGTTTCACAGAGAGCTCTGACCATGATTATCTCACCCTCTTTCAGGCGATCTCCCTCAGCCTTGGTTTTCTTCTGTCTTTCTGATCCAGCAAGATCTACAAGATGCAGCTTGGAACGAAAACTGCTACTTCTGTGATGATAACAGGAAAGACAACAGTGAAAACAATACAGAAGCTTAAAAGCAGCTGAGCTATCAGAGCTCACTGGCTAGCTTTCGTGTCTTTCGAGACAGCCAAAGCAGCTCCAGCGGTCATGAATGCTCATCATTCCAACATCTGAGTGTCAAATCAACCTAGGCGGCCACCTAGCATTTGCAATACTGTAACTTACTTGTCATTCTTCTTCCTTTGCTCGATGGAGATTGTAAAAATGGCATGAGATCGAGATGACTGGGAGTTCATAGCTGTGGAGGCCACAGTCCTGGAGTTGTTACCCTGCTCTAGACAGGAAACAGTGTCCGAGGCCTCTAGCACAGTCTTCTCCGTCAGTCCCACAATCTAATTGCAAGAGGGAAAAAAAGGCTTCCTTGAATCCTTCTTCTAATACTTGAATGGAAATACAGGGATTAGCAAGTGGAAAATGCTTTCCTATTCCAGGAAAATATCAGTATACACAACGGTTGTAAAAAGGAGGACTTTTAAACCAGGAACTCTGTGATATTTGGAGAACCAAGGTGTCCAATCTTCCCCACAAAGTTGAGAAAAGGGGTGATAAGGACTAGGGAAGTCATGAGGTTCTCCTAGCCTTATCATGCTATGACACTATTCCTAATCTAGTTCTGTGACTCTAATTTCTCTTCCTTTATTTCTAGCTGCTGACTACTTATCCTTTAGAATCAGTACATTATAAACCAAAATCATCTTGCTTCCACTGATACCAATTCTCCTCACTACTGCTCCATGTCTATGAAAAGCACTATCCTCAAAGTCTCAAAACTAAATCATTGTCAGTTCCTCCCACTCCTTCATATCCATGGATCACCAACTCCGATACTCTTGGGAATTGATTATTTCCTCTTTGTTTGTTTTTAAACCACATCCACAGCAATATTACCTTGCGTGGAAAAACAAGGCAGTGATTTCCCCCAATTGCATCTTTACCAGCGTAGTCTTTCTCCCTGTCAAGTCATTTCCAGTCAGCCTTCCGAAAAGGGTAGCATACTACTAACACTTATATTAGATGATGAGGATACAAAAAAAAATCCTCTCTGAAGTTCCAGGAGCAACAAAGTTGGAGAGATAGACATGTAAGATAAAAGCCCACTGTGAGGAGCCAGGGCAATGCTTCCTTCAGAAGGCTCACAGAACTGTATACTGTTGGTAGGGGTTGGGGGTAGGGAGAAACTGAACTGCTTAGGCTGGCTTCATAGCCTTTTCTGACACATCCCCTTTCATTTCCCAGACCAAGTCTTATTTACCTTTCCTGCTAGAGTTACCCCTCACTATAAAAAGTCTTTCTTTTTTACAGTTCATTTATTGTGCAAGGATATGTGTATACACGCCCAGCTGCTACAGCAAGTTCTCAGGCGTCAGTTCTCTACTTCCATCTTGTGGTTATAAGGCTTGGTGGAGAGCATTTTTACCTGCTGCACCATCTCAACAAACCTATTTCTTAAATGCTATCCTAAAAAAAATGTTTACAAACTTGCTCTTGCTCCAATTTGTGTCAGGAACACAAACTTTTGTGAATCACGCTATGTTGCTTCAAACAATGCCTGGGTTTTAAATTCCTGCCTTCAGGCGGAGCATATAAAAGATCTTAAGACATGGTCGACAGGTTATCTGACACAGCGTTCTTCTTGGTGAGAGCGTATATTTTGCCCAGGTTTTGTCTTCACTATCCAAATTTTTTTCCTTGATATTTCAAGCTTACAGGGTCTGATACTTCAAGTCTGGCTTTAATACCTGGATAACCACATAAGGATCCTGAAGGAAAAAAGCCTCAGACGAACAAGCACCTCCTCTTTGCCTGCACCATAAATGGTCACTCTCTGTTCTTTGTGAAGAGGAATGGGGGAAGAAGACAGATAAGCTATGATTTCTGCATATTTCTTCAAATCTGGACTCCTTGATTTCATCCACCTCTAGCCCCTGAATCTTCTAGTCCTAAGTACTTAACTACTGCGCCTAGACCATGTGACCAAAGCTCTCCGATAAATGATCATCTCACTATAGGGTATGTGTGCTACACTTGTGTTTAATTTTCTACTTTTTTATATCAGTCTAGAGCCCAGTACAGTGTCTGTTAGTGATTTCCAGTAAAATTTTCTGTGACCATGGCTATCTCTCACATCTGTTATAGACAACAAAGTAGTCAGAAGCCACACAGAACGGTGTCTCCTTGATAAGTGGTGAGCGTGCCTAAGGAACTGCTTGTTCAATTTTAATCAATTATACTTTAAATGCCTCTTTGGAGCACGTGGCTACCATACTAGAGAGCTTAGTTTCAGAATCCTGTAAACAATTAATGTCTAATTGCTGCTACATGCTTTCAGAAGTAGCAAGAAAATGATGAAGCTGAATTTTCATCCCATATAAATACTCATCTAATAATTCTAGATTAACTAAAGGAATTAGTGCTAAACAGAACCTGAGATGTTAGCAATAATTCAAAACCACAGTGGTAAAGAAAAGGACATGAGCTTTAGTAGTTACCAACATTCACAATAACATCAAAAAAAAAAAAGAGAGAGAGAGAGAGAGAGAAAGAAGAAGAAAAGAAGGAAAGAAAGGAACAAAGGAAGGAAGGGAAAACACACCTTTATGCCTTCCTTAGGATCCTCCCGGATATTTATTTGAGAAGCTTTCTCACGAGATGAACATAGGAGATCCAAAATTTCTTCATTATAAATCTGATATTGTTGAAAGAAAATGGCAAAATATGTTAACAGTGGCCATCTCTGTGTGGACCTCAAGACCATAAGTAATTTTTTATACAGTTATAAAGGCTGTAATGGACACATGTATAACTGTGGTAAAGTTCTTGTTATGTCTGCCATTCACAGACCCTGAGGGTGATCCCTAGCCTTGTAAACAAAATAAGCAAAGAGAAAACAAAGGGGAGGGGAGGGGAGAGGAGGGGAGGGAAGAGGCAAGGGGAGAGGGGAGAGGAGAGAGGGGAGAAGGCGGGGAGGAAAGGGGAGAACTAGAGACAGGAGGAAACAGGAGGGAGGAAAGCAGGAGAGGGGAAGAGGTAGAGAAAAGAGAAGAAAATAAGGAGATGGAGGAAGAGAGCGGAAAAAAGAAGCAGGGGAAGGGGTAGAAGAGAGAATAAAGGGGAAAAGGAAGAAAAAGGACTTTATATGCATTAAATTGTTTTTTTTTTTTTTAGGGATAAGTTCATATAACAAATTAATACCTGCTTTTAAGATAGTCACTTGGAAATAACAAGTACATGAAAAGTTACATTTGGTGTTCAGTTCTTTACAAATGATTCGCATTATTTATTTAATTATGGATATGCTTGTATATATATGGGCATGCATATGTGAATGCGGGTGCCTGTAGAGGCCAGGGGCATCTGATCCTCCAGAGCTGAGGGGCTGAACCTGGGACAGGTTCCTCCAGGACTGAACCTCCAGCGCAGCCTGTGCTTTTCTCCACAGAGACACCTACCTCTCCAGGCCCCAAATTCGGTTCCTAGATGATATCATAACAGCATCACTTTTACCAATTTAGTCAATTAAAATGTAAGCATTAGTTGCTTACAGGAAGACAGGGTGGAAGTTGGGAGCAAGGGAAGAGAGGGTTGTCACTAATAAGTGGTGAGTGTGCCTAAGGAACTGTGTGTACAATTTGAATTAATTATACTTTAAATGCCTCCTTGTAGCACGTGGCTACCATACTTGAGAGCCTAGTTTCAGAATCCTGTAAACAATTAATATCTAATACTTCAATAAAACAGTAAAACTTTAAATAATTAAGAGAGGGTTTCATGTGACACGAGCGACACTACTCTTATTGCTCATGTCACTATTTACTATGCTAGTTTCTCCAGTCCTTTGTATGTTCAATTACCTTGACCAAGGCTGGATTAATCAAGACTAAGAAAGCTAATCTGGGTAGGGTTGGAAAGATGACTCAATGGTCCTCTACTGTTCTTTTAGAGGACCCCAATTTGGTTCCCAGCACCTATGTCAGGCAGCTCACACCTGCCTATAACTCCACGTGCACAAACCCACATACATATAAACACAGTATTTAAAATAAAAAACAATAAAGGGTAATTGTAATCATCTTTAACGCCCCTTCTCATTTTATCTCATATCTGATAACAACGCAATTTGACGTGAGGATGAACTATTTACACACAATTTATGATTACATGCATAAACTTTATAAGTTTAATTACAGTTCCTCATATATGTATATCACTGCATCACTTCAGCAGAACCAATAAGTTAGCTTCTCAGAAGCCAGATTCTCTAAATATGCCTTATGCCTTTTGGTGTCATGAGCTTAGATACAATTGGACAGTAATTTTATACTGATGTACACTAGAATTCAGGTTCCTATAAGGACAGTGGGTTTAAAACCTGTTAGTCCCCTGATAGCTCCGAAATACATGATCTAAGTATCCAAATCAGGGTCTGGCACATAGTAAGAGCTCAATAAGTATCTGTTGCGTAAATATACATTTTTATCACCACTTACACACAGCATAATATTTTGCCTGATTTTTAATAACATTCTTCATGGAGTAGCAGCATTATAATTCAAGCCTTAGTAGTGAAGTGAAATGGAGCACTTTTCTGCAGACTCCACAGAGAATCAGTGATACAAGCCAAACTAAAATTAAAGAATTCCTCTCATATTTTTGCACGGCAGTGCCAATTCTTCTAACAATCAGATGAAGTAGATAATTCTAATTAAGAAAAGAACTGGGTAGCATCCAGATCCAACTGAGCAAGTAAGTTTTTGCTATCAATTTATTAAAATGCAATTTACTAAAAATTCAATTTGCTGATTTGAGTCATGCCAAGAAAAATCTCATTTGGATGTATTTTCCTACTCAAAGATAATCTTGAATTCAGAATAACTGGAGAGAAATCACTTACCTCCAAGTAAGACACTTTCAGAGTAAATTCAAAGTCATTCTTTTTATTAATTTCTTTGAAGATCAGTTGTATTACCCTGGGAATAACCCCAATGGCTGAGTCCTGTTCTTGTTCTGCAGTGTATGCACCTCCCATTGAATAAGTTTTTCCAGATCCAGTCTGCCCATAGGCCAGGACAGTTGCATTGTATCCTGGCAAAACAGAAGCCATGTGGAGAGTAGTGCTCAAAACTGTTCATCCAGTCAATATTCAGCCATTTCTTGTAACAAAACTGAGGTTGCTTTCTTAAGACAGTCTATTAAGAACAGCAAATACAAAGCAAAGTTCTGTGTGTTCTAAGATTTGACTTCCTCAAGAGAAGCAAAGAAAAATACTGACCTCTGACTGGGTCACCTTTTCAAAGTCCTTAAGAGCTAAGAAGTCAAATGTAGATTCGACTAAGATGATAAAGGCATGGTAAAAGCCTTTCAAAGATTTATACTTGAGTATTTCTACTTCCGATCTTGAATAATTCTGAAGTATGGAAAGTAAATACAAGTCTCAGCCAGGCTCCACGCGCACACAGTATTTAAGTATAACTAAATGTGACATAGCTCCTGTGCTACCGTGGAGGCTTACGGCAGAGGTGTTCATGAGCCAGGCCTGGCAGAGCTTCCCTGCAAATGCCAGCACTTTCAAGTTTAAGCCTAAACCGGGTATGATAGAACACGCCTTTAATCCCAGAACTCTGGAGACAGAGGCAGGACAGTCTTTGAGTTTGAGGCCAGCCAAGTCTGCATAGCAATAGTGAGTTCCAGGACAGCAATGGTAGAATAGTAAGACCCTGCTTAAAAAAAATCAAGACTAGACTAAGTTACATTAGGAATACTCTGTCTCTAAAACAGGACAGAATGTTTTTTAATTGACTAAAAATTATTGATATAATTGACTGAAAAAAGCAGGTTAAAAGTAATTCAACTGTAAGTAAAAATGGAAAAGATCAAAAGGATATCAACTCACATTGTGATCATTTGCTGTGACCAATAGTAAGGTAAACAACTGAGTTTTTTCTATTGACATTTTATAAATTTGTTTTTTTTTATTTTTACATATGTGTACACTGTGACTGTCTGCAGACACACCAGAAGAGGGAATCAGATGGTTGTGAGCCACCATGTGGCTGCTGGGAGTTGAACTCAGGACTTCTGGAAGAACCAGTCAGGGCTCTTAAACTCTGAGCCATCTCTCCAGTCCACATTTTATAAATGATTACACTGGATGCACCATGGAATAGTGACAGTATTTCCTATTATAGTCTATATAATTTATAATGTTTGCAGAAAGATAGGTAAGATGTCTATCTGTTTGAGCTTAGTTCAAGTGAAAGTGTTATTTTCTAAATCCATTTTTATATTTTGTCTTACCAGAGAATATGAATTACTATGTGTGCATTTCATTTTATCCCATAAGTCTTAAGTTTTGATTGGAACTGAAGACAGAAAACTCTAGCTATGGGCTATTGAAACTTTACATTATTATAACTCACCAATTGATTATAAAGTAGGAACTAAAGAAACTACAAATTCAAATGTGCTTCAACATGTAATAAATACCTCAGAAAGTAATCCCGTAAAAAATAATTAGACATTCTAAAGTCACTGCATTGCAGTTAAAGCTCTCATCTACTATTTACCCAAATAATTTTGGAGCTTGAAAAGAAAAATCTTGGGGCTACAGGGGAGGTAAGAGGAAAGGGGAGGGGAAAGGAAGGGAAGGGAGGGCAAGGGAGGGGAAAGGAGGGGAGAGGAAGAGAGGGGAGAGGTTTCTGCTCTAAATGAAAGGTCTTAAGCTGTAAATTGAAGTATATTGCTGTTATAATCTGATATGACTGTGGGGCAAGAGAATAACATTTTATAACTTTCTACTAACACCACAGATAGGTATAAACTGCAACATCTTGGGAAACCAGGTTTTAGTACCGTGTCTTAAACACTCTGGACTCTGGTACCAGGAGTCCAGAGTATAAAAGGGTGCTATTGAACTGATGTATATTAGAATAACTTTATTTTTTACCATTGTCTTCAAATAATACAGTTTAATTCTCATGTTTCCCAGGTTAAGAATTCAAGAAAAGGGGCTGGAGGGATGGTTCAGTGGTTCAGAACATGTACTACTCTTCCAGAGGAACTAAGTTCAGCTCCTAAGTACCCACTTCAGGTGACTCACAACCAGCTCCAGGAGAATCTGACACTTCTGGCCTCTATGGGCACCTGGACTCATACGCACATACTCAACAGACAGAGAGAAAGGCAAGCAGGAGAGCAGGCAGGTAGGCAGGTAGACAGGCAGGCAGTTAGACAGACAAGACAGACAGATAATTAAAAAATGATAAAAATAAATAAGAATCAAAAGTATAACTATTGACACTTTTACTGCGTTGTGGAGGTATGCATTTGAGGAAACTGACCCTCCTGATAGTGAAGTCTAAAAAATAATATTTCAGAAATGGCTAAAGAAAATGGAGAGGGTAGCTGGCCACAGTGTCTCAGGTCTATAAGCCTAGCATTCTGGAGAATGAAGCAGAAGAAATTAGCTGCCAGCTAGTCTCGACTGAATTACAGAATGAGTTCAAAGTAGGCGTGCACCCAGTGAGACTGTTTCCAAAAGAAATAGCAGGATACACAGGATAGGAAGGGGAAAATGAAAACAAATGCTGGGGGCTCTAATTGCAGAGGAACTAACAGGGTCAGCACAAGACAGGGAGGGTGGAGGGACAAATAACACTAAGGTGTCTGAAACACCCGTAAGGAATCATATTATTTTTGTTTACCTAAAGTTACATTTAATACATATAAACGTATATACATGCATGTATAATTTAAACGAACTTATGCCACTTGGGTTGACAATGTTCCCCTCAAGAGCCCTAGATTATCTAAAAAAAACCAACCAACCAACCAAACAAACAAACAAAAACCTAGTACTAGAAATAAGAAACTCCCTTTCAAGTTGTTGGTCAGGGAGACAAGAGATTCCCAAAACAGCACAGGCTACTACAATGGTATTCCAAAGGCTGAAGGTTAAGTGCTTGTTGCCGAGGACACCGTGCACTTTGGATACTAGACTTGGATGATCAGAGATGGATCTGACCTAAAAACCTCTTCCTTGGGAGCTATGTATTATAGCCAAGGGACGGAGGTCACCAACAGTCCTGCCCAGCTGTGAGGCCTGTGAACCACACCAATGAGCATCGCAAGATAGCCCTGAAGGTGACATTCATATTTGGGTGGTAGCCAACTGCTTTCTAATTGGACAAAGGTCCTCTCAACAGGAAGGAAATCATGCCTGATACTGGAAACCTAGCCAACTAACTACCCAGGGATAGATCACAGAATAGAACCTACTACAGCTATTTTACTAAACCAGTATAATTCCTAACTGCATTCTAAGTACTTATCCTTATACCCATAGATAAGAGTAGCTCTCCCTGGGCAGTAGTGGCGCACGCCTGTAATCCCCGCACTTAGGAGGCAGAGGCAGGCAGATTTCTGAGTTGGAAGCCAGCCTGGTCTACAGAGAGAGTTCCAGGACAGCCAGGGCTGTACAGAGAAACCCTGTCTCAAAGAAAAAAAAAAAAAAAACCAAACCCCCCCCCCCAAAAAAAAAACCAGTAGCTTTCATTCTTTTTCATTCTTCAAAAAAGCTTCTCTTAGCAACAGATGGAGACCATTACAGAAAGTCATAACTGGTCAAAATGCAGAGAATGCCTGCTAGTGGGATGCTTACCCTTAATGGACACATGCACAACATAATTCCTGTACCTAAGGCCCAGGGAACACAAAGATTGTAAGAGCTAGAGGACCAGGAAATCTGCTGTGAGATTTTTGTCACCTAGAAATAACAAGAAAGTTTCACCAACTGTAGCTCAACAATATGGCTGCCTAAACAAGACCTGAAGAAGGGCAATATCAAGTGACATGCTAACATGGAAGGGAGAAACCTCACAGGGCTCTACCCTTCCACAGAGAACTACAGGCAACCAACAACTGCTGAGAGGGGCAGAATCTACCTTCCCCAGGAATGTCCCCCTTAACTGATTGTCCATACCAAGGTGTCAGCCCTGAAATCATATACATATAAGCAACAAGAGTAGATTTGCAGGTTCTATTTATATATCATGCAGACAAGTGTGTGATGTATATGTAACAAGATAAAAAGAGACCAAGTACTTAAGGGGGAAAGGGGTGGGGCATGGTAGGAGTTGGAGAGGGGAAAGGAAGTGGGGAGCAACTTAATTATTAAAAATAGAATGAGACAAGGGTGGAGGGAAGAAATAGATGAGAAATGAGAATTAAACAAAATCATGTAAAAGAGAAAAGTAGAAGAGAATTAGACAAAACTATATAATGCTTTTTCAAATATTTAAAAAGGAAAGAAAAAATTAACTTTACAGGGGGAGATTTGGTAGAATTATACCTTAGTCAGATTATTGATATTAACAATAACAGTAATAGGGCAAACCAAAACCATATACTGCCTAACAGAAATCAATGAGAATACAGAAGCATGCCTGTGGTGTTTCTGCTTAAAAAAAAAATCAGCACAAATTTTATCATAACGTTAGATAAAAGCAAACAGAAAGATCTAAGTGCCCTGTAATCTTCAAGTATCAAAACAATGAAAGCTTTTTAAAAAAAACACAAAAACCAAAGGTTCAAGAACTACTTTATATTTGGAGACCAAAGAAGGCCGCAACTAATCAGAACATGATTTTTGAACTAAATCCTTTGCTATAAAGGGGATTACCGAAACAACTGGCAACATTTAAATAGGGCTGAAGATTAGAAGGTTGTGACATTGCAACTTCTGTGATTATGATGGCTATGTCACGTTATGATGACTCTTATAGGAAACATATGGTAAAGTACTCAAGGATCATAGGGTCAACAACTTATTACCAATGATTCCAGGAAAAAAATGGCATCTTTTTTCTGTTTGTTTTTTTTTTTTTTCTGGTTTTTTGGATTTGTTTTTTCCCGAGACAGGGTTTCTCTGTGTAGCCCTGGCTGTCCTGGAACTCACTCTGTAGTCCAGGCTGGCCTCAAACTCAGAAATTTGCCAGCCTCTGACTCACAGAGTACTGGGATTACAGGTGTGAGCTGCCACCGCCCAGCTAAAAAATGTCATCTTTATGCTGTTCTTGCAACATTTCTATAACTACAGTGTTTTCAAGTTTTACAAGGTATTTGTGTGGGACTCTAGCTCACTTGGCAGAGTACTTGTCTGTACAAAGTACAGACTTTGAAAAAAAGTCTGGTTTATGCTGTGCTGAAAAGAAAAACTCCTGTACAAAGCTATGAGTTTGCTTTCCAGCACAGCATAAACCAAACCAAGGAGGATGGTGTACATCTGGAAGCCTGACACTGGGAAGGACACAGGGAGACCCAAAGTTCAAGGTCATCCTTGATTATTTAGTGAGTTCTAGGAAAACCAGCACTACAGGAGCCTTGTCTTAAAGACAAAAACAGGGGCTGACAAGGTGGCCTGGTGGGTAACAGCATTTACGACCAAGCCCTGTCCTTGGCCCTCAGAACACATAGAGTGGAAGAGCTGACTCCTACAAGTTGTGCTCTGACCAGCACACACAAGTCTGAGTTCAGATCTCTAGTGCCCATAGAAAAGCTGGGCATGACACCACGTATCTGCGCAGCCCTAGTCCTGAGAGTGCAGACACAGGTAGATCCTAAGGTCTTCAAACTGTCAGTCTAGGTGAAATGGTTCAGTGAGATATCCTGTCTCAAATAGCAAGATAGAGAGCAATAGAGGGAAACACCTAATGTTGACCTCTGACCTCTACTAGACATTCATGAACAAGGATTCCGGTACAAACATGTGCATACACTTTACACATACACAAAGATATTTGATATACCCTGAGACATGACATCATTTTTTTGAGTTTCTGTTTTGTTTGTTTGTTTGAAAACAGAGTTTCTCTACGTAGCAGTGGCTATCATCAAACTTACTCCATAGACCAGGCTGGCCTTGAACTCAGAGATCCAACTGCCTCTCTACCTCCCAAGTGCTGGGATTAAAAGTGTACACCACTACTGCCTGACTTAAGTTTTCTTTTTATAAATTTAGTAAAAACGCTGTAATTCAACAAGAGTAGCATAAAGAACTCATCTGTCCGGAACCATCGGTGATTCATTTATTTGTGAGTGTATATATTTGGGTGTGTTTATGTGCATTGTATGTATGTAGGTACCTGTGGAGGCCAGGGGGACACATGTGGTAGGAGAGGACCAATTCCTGCAAGTTGTCCTCTGAGCCACACCGCCCCCCCCCCAACACATACACACTAGTTAACTGTAAAACATCTGAGTTGTCCAAAGGAAAGCAATTATCAAGTAGGCTATGATTCTGTGACTTCTCTGTCTAAGAAATTTAAGCAGGCACTGAAGATGGTCGTGGTCGTGCACGTGTATAACCTGAACACTTTAAGGGTAAAGACAGAAGGATCGGGAGTTAAGGGTCAGCCTCTGCTACATATCTAGTTTGAAGTCAGCCTGGACTAAATGAGACCCTGGCACACACAAGATACCAAAAGTTCATCTAATTACTAGAAAGCATTTGGATGAAAAGTTAAACTATATTATAGGCAACGTATTTAATAATTTAAAAGCACTAGTATGACATGGTTCTAAGTCTTTTTTTTTTTTTTTGGATTTGGTTTTTTTCGAGACAGGGTTTCTCTGTTTAGCCCTGGCTGTCCTAGAACTCACTCTGTAGACCAGGCTGGCCTCGAACTCAGAAATCCACCTGCCTCTGCCTCCCAGAGTGATGAGATTACAGGCGTGCGGCGCCGCCACCACCATCGCTGCCGACCGCCACCCAGCGGTTCTAAGTCTTAAATGAATAACTATTGAGATTTGTACAAAATCAAGGCAGCCAAAAATGCGAGCATAGACACAGGTTGACACTCAGAAAGTCCCACACCTAGATGACAGGCTACTAGCAATTGATGGCTTCTGGAGGAGGGTCAGTTTTCTTTAGGGATGTGATGGAGAGGTTACCCATGCACCATAAGATGTTCTGACATACAGACAACACTGAACTGACTCTGGGTGAAGAAAAAAGAATATAGAATCTAGAGACAGAGAAAGAAGTGGAGGGGAGAAAATGAGAGAAGATTTGATAAAAATACTTATATGTATGTATGTATGAAATTCTCAATGAATAAAAAAAGAAATTTTCATAACCACCGTAACTAATATGACAAGTACACATCTCTCAGTCCTACTCTCTTTAGAATCCTGCTCTTAAAAGCTTAGCTTCTGCAGTAAAGATTACTAGCTGGCCATTGTATTCAAGGGCTTTAGTGGGGGAAAATCCATCTAAAAAGTTCCACTTGTACCTGTTTCAAAAGTCCCCTATGCTTGGAAATTAATGTAAACTCCCCTAATGGAGTCTAGTGCCAGCCTTCCAATTCTCACACTACATTGTAGGAAACCAGTGAAACTTCTAGAGCTTCCACTCCATGCACACTACACATTACACAGAGATTCCATTGTTTCTGCCTGCCTCCTAGGTGACAGGATTAAACGCATGCGCTATCACATCCATTTTTGGCTACACTGTGAGTTTAAGACCAACCAGAGCTATATGAAACACTGTCTGAGAAAATAAAAAGTGAGAGGAAAAAAAAAAGGAAAGAAAAGAAAAATCCCCCCAAAATTTTTAAATGGTTGTAAAAATTTAAATTTTGTCTATGTGTTCAAACGCTATTATGTAGTCATCAGTGGGTGCTATGGCGCCTGTGTGAAGCTGGTAGATGGGGAGAGAGGCTTCAATACCGCTCTCTTTGACCCCAGTTTCTACAGTCATCTACCCGCTTTCTGATCCTGTGGACTTTGAACTCCTGAGCCCAGAGACTATATTACATATCTGAATATTCTTGGGACTTCAGCAGGTTAGTACACAATCAGCACCAAAGACTATATATTCTTTATTTAGCTGTGTTTTTGTTTGTTTGTTTGTTTGTGTGGTAGGATCTCACTAGGTACCCCTGAATGTTTTACAACTCCCTATGTAGATGAGGTGGGCCTCGAACTCACAGAGGTCTGCCTTTATCTCCTAAGCGCTGAAATGAAAGGTTCTCTGTGAGGTCCCAAGATAGGACACTATGTCTAGGTCAAAGATAAACAGGACAGTCTGAAACTAGCTTCAAGGGTAGAAAGACTTTTATAAGTGTTACTAGGCTGTGGGCTGTTTTTAAAGGCAGGAGTCTGTTTCATCCATTCCTCTATTTGTAGTGCCTATATGACCCACACATAATATATGCTCAAAAAAAAAAACCAAACACCCAGTGAATTAAACATTCTCACCTTTAAACACGCCTTTTATGAGTGGAGCTACTGCTGTATTAAAGACCTCTTCCTGTTCAGCAGAGGGGTCAAACACAAAATCGTAGGTAAATGATTTATCATTACCAACCACCACCTGCAAGATGCAAGAGACAAGGGATAGGGGAAGTATTAAAAAAAAAATGCCTGACCACGCCCCTCGCTCCTTTCAGTTTCAGCTGTAAAGGAAGCCATTCCAGACTTGAGTACCCACCTGAGGCTCTCCTGGCACAAAGGAAAGGCAGGTCTGGCAGCCCTCATTAATCTCTTTAGAGACCAGGGGGCGACAACGCAGTGCCACTCTTACAGGAATTCCCTTCACCTCTTCTTTCATGGTACCAGGTCAGCAGGTGTCCGGGCCGAGTGAAGCCTGCTATCCCAGGAGCCTCCGGAGGCTGGCAGGAGTGGGAAGATGCTTCTCAGGCCGTAGGAGACCTCGGAACTCGCTGATGTACTCTCCTTCCCAGCGGGATCACTGTATCCTGTCACTCTAGGCCACCGCCTAAAGGTTTGTCAGTCCCAATACTGCAGGGCGAAGTGGTGTCTGAAATAAAGAAACTCCAGCGGACACAGCGACAGCGACCACAAGCCCTAAAGTGCTACAAAGCGCAGAATCTGAGCGACCACAAGCCCTAAAGTGCTACAAAGCGCAGAATCTGAGCTAACTCGGCGCCCGGTAACTCACCAACTAAACGTCCCTTTCCCGATCTTCCCTGGCGCCCTGTTCCAACCGGAGCTTTAACCGCCAAGTTTCAAATCGATCCCAGAGGCGCCAGCCAATCGGAGCGCGTACAGCCTGTGAGAAGTACACAGACGTGAGCACGCACAACGTGACGCCGGAGGAAGCTGAAAAGCAGGCTCGCCCTAAGCGAGCTCCGCCCGTGCACCGAAGTAGCAAGCATCCGCTTCCGGTTCCAAAGCTGAATTGGCTGTCGCTGAGGGAGGCCCTCTTACCGGTGAGGTGGCGCTGAGTTAAGTGGTCGCAAGCGAGGGATTCGGGCGGGTTGCAGGACCTAGATCTGGTAGCGGGTGTTGACGGAGCCCGCCTGTGGATGCCACGTTTACTAAGCACTACCAGAGACTGTGGCACTGTGCCTGGCCCCAATCCCTATGGGATACTTAAGAGTTGGCACTCCCTTGCTGTTTTAAAGTAGATCTTTGTAGATGTGATTCTCATTTCCTCTTCCTGGGTTGAAAGCGGTGACACCTATTTTTGCAAAATTGTGAGAAATGCAAACATGTCATTAGAGTGCTTTAAAAATTAGATGTTTTTTGTTTTTGTTTAGTTTAGTGGTTTTTTGTTTGTTATTTTGTTCTGTTGCCTTCTTTCCCCTTCCAATCTTAACACCTACTTGTGGGCTAATCCCATAACCGAATGGTCCTCGGATGGAATGCTTTCTGAAACTTAGAGTGCTTGGACCTTTTAAAAATCCTTTTCGTTTCCTTTGATTTGCCCTTCTCAGGGCTTTGCCTGAAATGGACAACCGGCTTTCTTATGATGACTACCCAGTGGTTTTCCTGCCTGCCTATGAAAATCCTCCGGCATGGATTCCTCCTCATGAGGTGGGAACCATCTGCATTCCTGAATAAGAAATACCAATCCCCAAGCCTGCGATCTATGAAAGATAAAGTAGCAAGGTTATGAAACTCAAGGAAGAGCCGGGCGGTGGTGGCGCACTCCTGTAATCCCAGCACTCTGGGAGGCAGAAGCAGGCAGATTTCTGAGTTACAGGCCATCCTGGTTTACAGAGCGAGTTCCAGAACAGCCAGGGCTACACAGAGAAACCCTGTCTTGAAAAACCAAATCCAAAAAACCAAAAAGAAAAAAGAAAAAAAAAAAGAAACTCAAGGAAGAATGAATCTTAGATGAATTTTGAGCAACAGTGACCAGCTGGCAACTTCTTGCAGAATCACCCTGCCAGAACCCTTCTGTAATTTCCATCCTGTCAATAAAGAAGGAATAGGGATCTATAGGGCTGTTAGCATGTCCTGAGACTAAACAACCAGCCCTCTGGATTGTATTATCTGTTCTATATAAAGTGAGTCTATGGCTTTACTACTTCCTGACATTTATTAATATACTAAAAGAAGGTAGATGTAACATCTAAGACTAGAATACGATTTCTGAGATTGTTCTGTCTTGCAGAGAGTGTACCACCCAGACTACAACAATGAGTTGACCCAGTTTCTGCCCCGAATTGTCACACTGAAGAAGCCTCCCGGTGCTCAGGTAAACTTATAGGGCCTCTTATTCCAGTAACATTTTGTCCATGCCCAGAAGTTGACTGTGGTTGGGGCGTGGGTGTAGATTGGGAGGTAGGTGACCAGAAAAGCAGAAATGATACTTCCATAGTATCTCACTTTGTTCTGAGTACACAGATGTCCTTGTTCTTACGTCTTTGCTGAGTCTACATCCTGTGTCCTTGTCTTTCAGTTGGGATTTAACATCCGAGGAGGAAAGGCCTCCCAGCTGGGCATCTTCATCTCCAAGGTCTGCGCGAATGTGTGTATGTGTGTGCTAAGGCTGTATGGCTAGCTACTTTGTTATCGTATTAAAATACACTGGTGGCCCAGGAGATAAAAAATAGTGTCATAGACTAAACATAATGGGAATTCAGCCTTTCCTTCTCAGAATTGTACTTGGGCCCAGTGAGGTGAGGTATGTGGGCATGTCAGTACTCTGAGAACTTCAGAGGCAGAAGCAGGAAGATTAGGAGTACGTAATATAAAGTCAAGCCGGACAATGGTGGCATATGACTTTAGTCCCAGCACATAGGAGGCAGAGGGTAGGCAGATCTCTGTGAGTTCAAGGCCAGTCTGGTCTACAGAGTGAGTTCCAGGGTAGCCATGGCTACAAAAGAAAAACCCTGTCTTTGGATAAAAAGGAATCTAAAACAACAAAAATCAACCTGAGAAACAAATTTCATTTAGCAAACCACTTAAATCTTCCTGTGGTAGTGTGCGCGAGGACACACACACACACACACACACACACACACACACGACACATTTGAACAGCACTGAATTTCTCCTGCAGTCTCCTGATTTACTTCATCACAACTACATGATACCCTTTTACCAACAGGTGATTCCAGACTCGGATGCACATCGAGCAGGACTTCAGGAAGGGGACCAAGTTCTAGCTGTGAATGATGTGGATTTCCAAGATATTGAGCACAGCAAAGTAAGCATAGCACATGGGCTCTAGTCATGCACAAAGCCATCTCAGGACAGGTTGGACCGGACTAGCCTAAGCTGTAAGGAAGCATCTCTTCAAGTGAAATGTACCAGAAGGGAGCAGCTATCAGTGACCTAGATGGGGCACATTCCATGACTGTGTTAGATTTCTGTCTTGGGTAATATCTCCTCATTTGTACAAGCTGCTGTGTTCCTTCCAGGCTGTTGAAATCTTGAAGACAGCCCGAGAAATCAGCATGCGTGTGCGCTTCTTCCCCTACAGTAAGGCACTTTTTTTTTCTCTTTCTTTCTTTCTTTCTTTCTTTCTTTCTTTCTTTCTTTCTTTCTTTCTTTCTTTCTTTCTTTCTTTCTTTCTTTCTTTCTTTCTTTCTTTCTTTCTTTCTTTCTTTCTTAGATGGCAGGTCTCTAGGTAAGTAGAACTCTTTAAATATGGTTAATGTCAAGCCACAGAAGTTAGGAGAGGGATGTGGGAACTCATCTTGAAAATAATGTGCTGTGTTCTTTCTTACCCCAGATTATCATCGCCAAAAAGAACGGACTGTGCACTAGAGACTTGCTGCCCACAGCCTTCCATGCGGAATCTGCCAGGACAAGCTGGCTAGACCTCTGAGAAGTTGGAGAAGTCAGAAAATTGTACTCTCCATACCCTCCTGGTTTAGTGGATGGGGAGGATGGGGAGGCAGCTTGCCAGCTGTATTCTGTATTAACTGTACTGTTCCCTAGTTTGCTAGGTGAGTTACATTCTGGGAAAGGAGAAAGATAGTGATGTCTAGATGTCTGTAGCCTGTGTGGGAAAGCCAACTAGAAAACAACTGGCACTTATCAGGTACCTTAGATTGGTCACTTATACAGCTTATCGTTTTATTCGTAGAAATCAGTAGAAAAATGAATCTCGGGGGCCTTCCATCTGATTTGCTTGGCCATGCCATCCAGTCCTTGTCCATGTATACCTTGGAGTCACATACACTTAGGAGACTCCAAGGAGACACTTCCTTCTCATGCCCACCCCCACCCAAAGTAAAAAGACAATACTGAATAAATGTGGCTTGAGTGATGCTTTGAATATAAAATGCCATTGAGGAAAATACAACAATCCAACACTGGGAGAAACGGCGACATCATACTTACTTTACAACTCTATCTGGCCAGAATACTTGGGAACTTAAAAAACACTAACCATGGAAGACCTAAGGGATCGGATCCCTAGAGCCCTGGGTCAAACTGCCCCTTCCCCAGGAGTGGTAGACTTTGTGCTGCAGGGGGTGGTGTTAATATATTCTTTCCCACATTCTTTGATCTGGAACTTAAGCCAAGGAAGTGGTATAGATTATGTCTTCTCACAAGCAGCAGTAGGAAAGTGGTTCCTAATTTCCCACTTGTAGTTTGATTAGTGGTAACTACTAACTTCCTTCTTTTTCTGACCCTACGCCCAAATAACTTTCTGTCATCCTATATCCTTGCTGACTGAACATTACATACCTGCACGAGTCATGACTGTGTCATCTCCATTGATTGACATTAAAATACCCAGTCATAATTGAAATGTTATTTTCTCTGAAGGAGGCGACTTAAAAAGAATCCTAGGGAGGAGAGCCACCAAGATGACTCTCTGGGCTGAAAGGATGCCTTCTTCCAAGCCTGACAATCTTGAGTTTGATCTCCAGGACGGACAAGATGGAAGGAGAGAACAGACTCCCAAAGTTGTCTGCTGTCCTTCCCCGCAGGAGTAGCAAGCAAACACGTACAAGAATCCTGGAGCTGAACTGAGTCTCTTAATTCCTTCTGGAGAGATTCTTTTGGTTTAGGGGAGAACCTAGGAATCTGCCTTACTTGTTTATTTACTTATTTTGGGTTTTTTGGCTTTGTTTGTGTTTTGTTTTGAGGCAGGGTTTCTCTGTGTAGCCTTGGCTGGTTTGGAACTCACAGAGATCATTTGCTTCTGCCTTCTGAGTACTGGGAATCAAAGGTGTGAATCACCACTCCCACCCCCACCCAGGCTGGAATCTACCCTTTTAAATAAGCAAGATAAATAAATTTTCAAATGGATGAAATGTGGAAACTGGCTCTTCCCATGAATCCTTCCCCAGCTGTACTAAAGGCATTGCTAGAGACTCATTTCTATTACATTGTTGGTGCTGAACCTTCTGAGCAGAGCTGGAGGTAAAATTAGCTTAAGTCTTCCTAGGAGTTCTATCCTTTTATTTGCTCTGCTGACCTCCAGTGGCCGTCAGAGAAAGAAAAGCTTGGATAGTTCCCCAAAACTAATAAGCTGTGTCTGCTGAAGGTTAAAGTACTATTTCCATGGTTATTAAGGTATTAATTTTTTTCTGAGGCAGGTTCTTGGTACATACTTCAAGCTGACCTTGGACTTGTGATCTTCCTGCTTCAGCTTCTGAAATTCAGAGGATATAGCTGTGGGTAGCAGGCTTTATTTTATTTTTATTTTTTGTATGTGAAGATCCAAAGTTAGCATTGGCCATCTTTCTTCAGTCACTTTTCATTTTATTTTTGGAGATTATCTCTCACTGAATCTGAATCTCTTATTTGGCCAGACTGTCTGGCAGGAAGGTCTCAGGGTTCCTCTCTGTACCTTCCCAGTGCTGGGGTTACAGGTGTTTGCTTCCACAGCCACAATTCCTTTTTTTAAAAAAGTAGAACCTCTACTTTGTAGCTCTGACTCTTCCTGGAATTTGCTTTATAGACCAGACTGACCTCGAACTCAGATCCACCTGCTTCTGCTGGGATTAAAGATATGTGTCATCATGACAGGCATCCAGCATTTTAAGTACACTATGGGATTCAAACTCATGTCCTCATGTTTGTGTAACAAGGATTTTACTGATGTTGACATCTCTGTAGCCTCCAGTTGAGATTTTCCCTTACCATAATTTATTAATTCAACAGTCATTCTGTTAGCAGCATTTAAAAGTTTTACACCGTATCTGTGGTCCAGGGAGCATTGCAGAAAAAGTACAGGGGTGGAAATAATAGAGCCAGAGGATAGAGAGGAAAACTATCATCTTCTCCATATGACATAGCCATTGTAGTCACAAATCCACCTGTGGTTACCTGCACAAGCCTTTGGAGATTCATAATGATGAGCTAGGAAGAGGCCCATAGAAGTTTCTTGTAAAGATCTTGCTCTAGGAAAGCGATTATCAACCTGTGGGTCGAAACCCTTTTGGGGAGGCCTAACCTTTTCAAAGGTGTCACCTAAAGCCATCTATATATCAGATATTTACATTATGATTCATAACAGCAAAATTACAGTTATGAAGGAGCAGCAAAACTTGTTTTATGGTTGGGGGTCACCACAACACGTGGAACTGTATCAAGGGGGTTGCAGCATTAGGAAGGATGAGAAGTGCAACTCTAGGTTGAGGTTCACAGGTATTCATTAATTTTACTAATGTGGTTCTTGTTTCGAATAATAAAAATTCTTCAAGACACAGAGTGGCGCACTGAGTTGGATTTCGGGTTAAATATTATTTAATAATTCAGCTGTCTTGCAGCCTAGGAAACTGGGAAAGGAGAGCCAACAACTTCCATTTAATAGGTTTTAAAACAATATGGGCCAGTGATGTGGCTCAGCAGGTTAAGGCACTTACTGCTAGGCCTGATGTCCTGATTACTCAGGCCTAACGATCCCCATGATAGGGAAACAGACTTCTGCAGGTTATCTTCCCACTCACAGCCACATGTATGCCATGGCACAAGTATTCACATACGTGCACACACTGCAAGTAAATAATAAACACAAAAAGCAACATATCTAAGAACTGTGGGCAATATGATCAAAAGTTCCAGCCATGGAGGCTGGAAAGAGGCCTCAGCAGTTAAGAGCACTAATGGCTCTTTCAGAGGACTCAGGTTCAATTCCTAGTACCTACATGGTGACTCAAAACCATCAGCAACTGCAGTTCAGGGGATCCAATGCCTTTTGTCCTATGCAGCCACCAGGTATGCATGTAGTGCACATACTGGTAAACAGGTACATACATCATTTTTCAAATGTATTTTTTTGGGATCATAATTCTATCATTTCTTCCCCCCTTTCTCCTAATCTCTTCCATATATCCCTCCTTGACTTCTTTCAAATTTGTAGCCTTTTATATATTCTTTGATTAATTTCTTTCATTGATTGTTATTAAATGTGTGTCTGTATTTTTAGGGTACCTCATTCAATATGATCTTTTCTAGTTCCATCCATTCACCTGCAAAGTATTTGACTTTATTTTTCTTTACAGCTGACTAATACTAGTGTCTATGTTTCATTATCAGTCCTCAATTGAGGATATTTAGGTTATCTCCATATCCTAGCTATTTTGAATACGACAGCAATGAACATGGTTGAGCAAGTATTTTCAGGGTAGGATGCCAAGTCCTTTGAGCATATGCCAATAAGCAATATAGTTGGGTCGTATGGTCAGTATATTTTTAGCCTCTTGAGAATTCTCCATGCTAATATCCGGAGTGGCTGCATCAGTTTGCAATTCCACCAACAAGGAATGTGAGTACCCTTTTCCCTGCCCTCCAGCATGTGCTCAGTGTTGATTGGGGTAAAGGTGAAATGTCAATGTTGTTTTGATTTGCATTTCCCTAATTGTTAGGGACAATAAATATTTTTGACCTATTTCTTAGCCATATTTTTTTTTCTTTTCAGAACTTCCTTCTTCAGGTCCCAGGCCCATTTTTTTTTTTTTGAATGGGTCATCTTTGTTTGTTTGATTGTTTTTTTTTGTTTTTTGGGGGGCATTTTTTGTTTCGTTTTACGTGTTTTAGTTCTTTGTATATTCTGGATGTTGATTCTCTGTCAGATGTATAGCTGGCAATGATTTTCTCCTATTTATGGGAATCTTCACAGGCTTAATTGGTTTTTTTAGCTGTACAGAAGCTCCTGGCCTCCCCTTAGAAGGACCAAAAACATTCCATGAACTGGGCAAGCAGAATTACTGCAACAATGGTTTTCTGTACTCGAACATGTACCACCTGACATCACACCTGTGCTCTCCTCCAGTAGCAACTGGTGACGGTTGTCATCATAGCCAAGTCTGGAAGGGGAGCCTTTTGGCTTCCTCTCTAGGGTTCTTTATAGTATAAGCACCAGGTACTGCTAGGCCAAAAGGTACAAGAGTAAGTGATCAGAGGGTGACCAGGGTAGCTGAGGCCAAAGAGAAAAAGCAAGTGACTTGGAGGGACCACATAGGGGCAAAGTACTAAACACAAGATACCTAATCAAGCTTGTAAGTAAGGGTGGGGGAGGGGTACATGTGCCTGAAGCAGAGAGATCATTCTCTGTAGTTCCAGTCCTCTCTGAGAGGAAAAAAATAGCAGAGAGGTCACACCAGCCCATTTCTGGACAAAACAATTTATTAGAGTGTTGCAGTGGGGGCTTCCACACAGAATT